>NC_056745.1:1417699255-1417784255 GCF_019279795.1 Protopterus annectens
ATATTTAAATCTTAACCGCAGTGGGGCACATAAGCATGCTAAGAGCAGAATGCCTGTGTAATTTGCAACTGCAATTTAGTCTCTCATCTGCAATTGTATGGAATGTCATGGGCTTGCTGTGCTTTCTTTATGTGAAACATACCTTTTAACTACCCATAATTTTGCAGAATGTTCAGATATTTGCCTCATATTTTTGGTCTGTTCCTCATGAAAGTAGTGGTTTTATGACAAATCATTGTTCTGATTTTATTTTTCTGGTAAATCACTTAGGATCAGACTTTACATTTTAATACTTCCTGCTATGTATATTAAGGCAACGTCTATTGTTTGAATAACTTTAGGTGAACTGGATTAATATTAATAACCACACACTCCTTTCAGGAAGCACTGGAGACATGACTAATTGAGTGATTTTGTCTTATACTGATTACAGAAGTCTTGACAATAAAATATGAAATATGTAAATAAGTCCTGGCTCCAGTGGTTTGTCAAAGGAGTATTTGGTTTTTAATTCTGATTTCCTTTGAAATTCATGTTACAAGACTGATGTGTTTTGGTTTGAACTGGAATAAAAACAGTCCCTGATCTTGGTGCATGCCCCCCCCCCCATCATGTCAATTTATGTCCCAGATTCTTAAATAAAAGGATTAGAGCTGCTGATGTGAGAGCAGACTTCACTTTCTTACTAGTAGTTTGCCGAGTTTGATAATAACTTCCAGCTGTGCTTCAGGGTGTTACATGTGCCCAGATGTAATTTTCAAGAAATAAAGGATATATGATTGGATAGAGTAAATCTGTTCAGATCTTACTTCTACTGTAATTTATTTAAGGGTACTTGAGTTAGTGTTAGCTGAGGGATTACAGCTTTGAATTCTTCAGCCTTAATTTACATACCATGTGTCTGTCATTTGACCAAATGGTACCCCACTTTGGTGGAATCTGAGGGTTGTCCCTGTATTGCAGAATGATGACCCAATATATGAGTCATAATTCAGTCTGCCAACCATTTCAGTGCATGGCAAACTGACCATTTGCATAGGAATGATGATATCCAGTATTTATTTGTAAATTGTTTTTATGTCATGCAGCTAGTCTAACCTCATGAATGACAAATCAGGTAAGGACATATGATGAGATAGTGATATATGCTCTGTGCAATGGGTGAGTACAGGTTCAATACTTTCTAATAATGTAGTCACAAGTAGATGTCTGGCGGAAGCAGTTGCTATGGAAAAGGGTAGCAGGAAAACTTAAAAAAAGGTGATACAAATTAAGAATTTTATTGGATTGCACCTCATATGGCAATCATAATAATCAAGAGTGAGTATAATAATGTGTCACTGGTCTGAATTTATAGTATGTTTGGATTTTAGGATTAGGAGTGATGTATCTGAGCAGTGGTAACAAGCTGTCTTGAGCAAAAGAAGTAGCAAGTAGTTCTAGAATGTCTGTCCACCATGGCTGGAACCCATCCACAAGACAGAGGCAGCAACAGCATCAGGAACAACAGAAGTCAAACTGGCAAGAGGCAAATGACAGACTACATTTCAAGATGGGTCATAATTATGTCACAGTGAATGGTTAAACAATGATATAGTCAAGAAGGATGTTGGATCATGGAAACAGGTTCAATGTGGTGGAAAAAGCAACAGAATAGTTAAGCGAGATAAGAAACTGGGGAAGAAACCAACAGGATGAGGTGGATTTGCAATAGGCCACACTGGAAAGGAGATACAGTGAGTAGGACTGGGCAGGTAGGCAATGGGGGAGCTTACAGGAGAAGTGGAGCATGATAGGAAAGGAGGTCCAAGTGAGGCCAGAAAGAACAGGCCAAAAGGTTTAGCAGAGAAACTGGATAACTTGATTGACCTTTTGTTGGAACAGAAAGCCACTAAGCACTGACACAACAGGCCAGCAATGGGGAGATGGAGGAGGATGAAAAAAAAGGGGAGATACACATCACAGCTGGGACTGGGGATGGGTGAGCAAGGCAATACTGAAGCAGCTGGGAGGCAGCAATGGAGGAGGGTGAGGAAGAAGGGGAGATACACATCACAGCTGGGACTGGGGATGGGTGAGCAAGGCAGTAATGAAGAAGCTGAAGGAAACAGCAAAGGTGTAGTTCCACACATATGTTTCAGTCACAGAATTTTGGACATGCATTTGCCAGAAAAGATAAAGCAGCAGATATCTAGGGAGAGTATATAAACCTCTTTTCACTACAGAACCATCCACAAGAAGAAGAAGAACAGAAAGTTAGGTAAACAGAGGACAGTGAGATAGCATTAGGAAATAATCATGTATTAGATGATCCTGGGATAACTGGCTCATAGGATTTACACTTTACATGGGTGGTCATGATAATCTGCAATCCTGAGATGGCAAAAAGCATAAGGGCATATCAGTATCACATTATAACTATGCAGGCGAATAGCTTAGGGATGGGCTCACTGGAATATGATTAGGAGTTTGGTTTCTGCAAGGATATTGAGCCAAACTTACCTTGGAACAAAGCGGACCCATCACTGTTGTGGGGCATAGCTAAGGGGAAAGAGTGCAACATGCTGAATGTGGCTGCCCCATGACAGAGATGATGACAGAATTTAGGAGAGCAGTAAATGGACAAGGCCAGCTGCAATGATATCATGCACTGCGCTGAGTTTAATATCGACAGTGCTTTCAGGAGCAGTGCCAGTTTCACAACTGATGACTGGCCTGCAGGCAGAGCATACCGCGCTGTGACCTATTTTTAAAGCAGGGAGGAGGAAAAGACTGGCACATCACAGAGACTGCCTTCTTTGGTCTGAGTAAAAGGATAGTACCTTGGTTCAGAGAATACCCAAATACTGAAGTAGCCAGGATGCTACAGATGGAGCCAACAAAGTGGTTTGCAATACCTTATAAGATGCCAAGGAGAAGGATGAAGCAGTGAACTTAAAGCCATCTAGAATGAGACCAGAGGTGTTGAAGGAAAAAGTGGGAAAAGAGCTTTAGAATAGAGAGGAAAAGTTAAAAGGGATTTGAGTTGCAAAGCTATTTAAAATTTTTAGAGTTTTAGCATGGGGAATATGTGCCAAAAAGACATCAGAGGAATCTGAGCTACTTCAGCATTTCTTCTTCCCATTTAAAACATCAGTTAAGGATGCATTGCTGGTAGAAGACATTACTGTCTCCTACAACTTATTTGATAAGATGCTTGATATGGTGAGGGAAGAAGGAAAAGAGATACATATGGCCAAGTCTGACACTGAGTCTGCCTTCCACCTAATGCCTGTTACAGAACAGAAGCAGGAGATGCGGGGCTTTAAAGTGGAAGGGCAGTGGTATTATGTGGTGTGCAGTTACATGTGCAGTCTTTGAGGAGTTCAGCACTTTCTTAGAGTGGCTAATATTTACAAATAAAGAAATATCTTCAGACAAGAAGCAGCTTTGAGAGTCCTAATTTCATTTTTAACCACCTTTCTGATTGTATGATTTTTTTGTTCCTGTAAGCCATGAATTTTTAGACTGGTGAGGTTTTTCACAGAGGTTTTTTAAGCTGTTTCCCTATCCACAGGATAAGGGTTACCTCCAGGATTTGGTTTGGAATGCACTATTTATTTGGTTTGCTTCAGAGTGAATAGTTCAAAAAAGAGTACAAGGGTGGGTGATAACCCATTATTTGGAAGACGTTTAGTTTTTTAGGAAGCTGGAATGAAACGTCTAGACAGGATTAAGGCACTCTGCAACCAATTCAGGGTACCTTTAGCTGAAGACAAAACAGATATGCCAATGATGTGTTTCTTTTTTTCACAGCATCAAGACCAAATCGAAAGTAAATGTGGTTTGTTTGCCTGTAGAAAAAAATAATGAAAGGCCAAGCAGAACCATAGCTAGGCGTTGTGATGTTCTCTGCATTTTCTTGCTCCAGTGACCACCTCAACAGAACCAGAAAAAAACATGTTCCTCTCTAAACTGAGGACAAAAAAATCGCTATAGCAAACTGTTTTCTACAAATGTAACAAGCATCTTGCCATAGCTAAATAACTCAATTAAACACTGAAGTGCTTCAGCCCTGACCAGAAATGCAATATCATCATTCACTTCTGAATACTAGTACTGCACTAACACCCGATCAAAAAATTCAAAAATTTATTGGAAATTTTTTAATTTTAGCCATTGTCTTTGGTGCATCACAAAAGGGTTTCTTTTTGCTTGTCAGTGGTATATTGTTATTGCTTCTTGTTCATTTCTTATGTATATGCCAAAGCAGGTGAAGTTGAGATCTGGACAGTTGGCCATTTGTTTATCCACTGTGCAGGTCATAAGGTTGGTAAGGTGGAGATGAGCAATTTTGGACTGAGTTAACGTGGTAAGTGTTCAATGCATGGGCACAAGAGGACAGCACTGGAGACAGGTACTAGACATCATGAAAGGATATTCCAGTAACTTGTCAAAGATGGACACCTTACTAATCCACATGGAGGGTCTGAGGATATTAAATGTCTACTTGTTTGTTTGTGTCTTTCGGCTTTTCCCGGTTAGGGGTCGCCACAGCGGAACTCCGGTCCGCTAATGATTGGCAGTAGATTTTTACGTGCTGACTTGCCGGGCCTAAAGCACAACCTTCAACGAAGGAACGCCCATTCACGCATGTCACCACACAGAAGACGCTCTAACTGAGAATCAAACGGGCAACATCTAACTGTTAGGCAACAACGCTACAGCAGCACCACCACCGCAGTCCGCAGCACCACCACTGCAGTAGGATATTAAATGTCCACTACTGTTGTTAAAAAAGAAATTGAGCATATTTTGGTGCATAGTGTACACGGTTAGCAGGTAGCTAAAATAATATGGTCAGGTATCATACAGAGAAAAAAATGGTGAGCAGCTAGAGACAATAAAGCAGTAGAGAGGGTCTGGTTCCTCACCAGTTGGACAACAAAGATTATTGTTAGTGATGAAGTTTGGATCATATGGTATCACCCAGTACCAGCTGCTGAGAAAATAGATACAAGAAAACCAGATATAGTAGTCCAAGAAAAAAGTCAGAAGTAACATTAATCATTGAAATGGCTAGTTATTATACTGTCTTACATACTGAGAGACACAGTCAACAAATACCAGGATTAGCAAGCAGAATTGAGAGCAATGTGGAAGAAAAATATCTATACAGTTCAAATAGTAGTATGAACAACAGGGCTAGTGAAAAAAAAATTTATAATCAGTTAAATATACATCCAATTCATGTGACCCTATTTGATCCTCAGAAAGAGGCAATTCTGGGTATATTGTGGGTTCTAAGAAAAGCACTCTGTTGTGTTCTGGTCTTGTGCCACTAGGTGGAGATAGAGGAAGGCAGAAGAAGGAAGACAGAGTTAGAGGATGTGGTAAGGACTGGATGTTCCTGTTCCTATTGTAGCTTTGAATGGTTGGATTAAAATCTTTAATACTGAACTTGGAGTCTGTCTGTATTAATCATCTGGCAATTTAACAATTTGGCGATGAAGTACTCACCTGTTTCCGCTTGTTTACAGTGGCGGTTGCTGCTACTCCTTTTCCTCCACCATTTTTGCCATGCCTGGGTGAACCTGCCATACCATTTGATATGTCGCTGAAAATGTTTGATAACTGCATGCTAGCTGTCGGTGCATCAGGAGATGAATGGACAGAAGAATGCAAAAAGGCACTTCTTTTTCATTGTCTGGGAACAGAAGGTCAGAGACTGTTTTACACATTTCTGAACCAAGTTATGTCAATGGAGTACCCCATTAGGGCTGTACAAGCTCATTTTGCTCCACAGAGAAATGTTGCTGAGTGGCATGCTTTTAGAAAACGTGCTTAGGCTGCCCGTGAAACCTTTCCTCAGTATGTGGCTGCATTACGAGACTTAGCAGTTAAATGTGAGTTTGATACTAAACTGGATGAAATTTTACGTTATCAGTTGGTGGAAAATGTGTCTAGTCATTGTATAAGTGAATGATTACTTTTAGAACACAACTTGACTTTGAAAAAAGCTATTACGATTGTTACACAAATTGAAGCTGCAGGGGAGCAGGCATATCTATTTTGGGTGATAGACCAGTCCCGGTACATACTTTTCATACTCAACCTGTGTATGCTGCAGGTCACCACAGCCACAGGCCTTCTTCCAATCTCTTGCCTGTTTCACAACCTACAGCTGCTATGCCTTCTGCAGCCTCTTTTCGTCCTTTTATCACTGTGGATCTGATAAGCATCTTTAATAAATACTGTCCTGCTGCTTCTGTTAAATGTAACGACTGCCAAAAGACTGGTTGTTTTGCATGCGTTTGCCATTATTTGCCTACATGCTCTGTGTAGGAAGTTGCTATACCTGAGCTTCAGATCCTTTACTTAAGTGACCATTCATCATCTGAGAGAATCTGTTGCAGCGTCACAATGAAAACTTCAAATGCTACTGCACTTGTGGATGTAATTGTAGATTCTGGCTCATCAGTATCCATTTTGGCTAAATGTATATATGATGCACACTTTTAAGGGGAACCTTTATTGTCATCTTCAGTTAAGTTAGTGACTTATTCCTGTGCTCCATTTTCTGTATTTGGCTGCTTACCAGTTACTATGTCCAAAGATGATATATGCTCTACATCTGTTTTCATTGTGGAGTCTGGAACTGCTTTGCTTGGTATGGATTTAATAAAGAGTCTCCATTTGTGCTTTAATGGCAGTACTGTCTTACCATGTGCTATCATGAACTTGGTTCCTGTCATGCGACTTTCTACAGCTCCATTACCTCCTCTGACCCTGGGTTGGACAAAAGGCTTCATACACAAAGTTAAAGTATTAGATTCTGTTACTCCAGTATGACACAAAATTACATTGCTTTCCTGTGTCAGTTTGGCAGGATGTAAGTGCAGAGCACAATCATCTTCTTCAAGCAGGGATTATTGAAAGAATTGACGCTTCTCCTTGGCCATTGTGAGGGTTCAAAAGAGGACTGGTGGTATTCGCCTAACGTTGATTTGGGAGAACCTAATAAAATGATCATTACGGACAGTTTTCCTCTTCCTCACATTGATGAAATGCTATCCTTGTTGAAAGAAGCAACAGCGTTCTCCACCATTGATTTCGAAAGTGCATACTTTCAGCTTTTGCTTCATGAAGTCGGCCGTGACTTGACTGCCTTTATTACTCATGATGACTTGGTCCGGTTTTGCCGGATTCCATATGCTCAACATCTGCTCCATCTGTTTTTCAAAATATGATTGTTACAGTTTTGCAGGGGTTGCCAAATGTCACAAACTACTTAGATGATATAATTTTGTGGGGACGCACACAGGCTGACCATGATTGGACACTTCAAGCAGTTCTTAAACACATAAAAGCTGCAGGATTACAGCTAAATGAATCAAAATGTCATTTCAATCAGGCCACTTTGTGTTTTCTGAGCCATACTGTTACAGCACAAGGGATACAGCCTGATCAGGAGCATCTTGAGGCTCTTCTCCATGCCCCAGCTGCCATCAATGTTTCCAAGTTATAGTCTTTCCTTGGATGTGCATCTTGGTATAATAAGTTTATTCCACACTTTGCCACCATTGTAGAACCCCTACATGCCTGCCACCACCAAGCTATGCCATTTTCCTGGTCTGAGGAAGCTCAACGCAGTTTTATGTCAGTGAAACAGTGGCTGATTGACAGTCCAGCCCTGGATTTATTTGACCCTGATTTGCCTACTGTAGTTTCTACTGATACATCCAATTATGGGCTTGGAGCTGTCCTTGCTCAAGTTCACCATGACCATATATAACGGACTATTGCCTTTGCATCGAGGAGTCTTACTGCTGCTGAAAGGAAATATTCTACAATTGAAAAAGAGGATCTTGGATGTGTGTGGGGTGTAGAAAAATGGAAAACTTACTTGTGGGGTAGAAAATGTACTCTCTGTACTGATCACCAAGCATTGACCACACTACTGTCCTCAAAAGGGTCTGATTGGGCAGGCATGTGGATTGCACATTGGGCAGCATGACTGCTGTCTTTCAACTATGCTGTTGCTTATTGTCCTGGGTCACAGAATTATATTGCTGATTGTCTCTCTTGCTTGCCCTTGAATGCTACTGCTGAAGACATTTCTGAACCTGAACCTGAGTTTGTGGTGATGTTGTCTGCCGCTTTAACTGCCCTGTCACCTGGTGAATTTGCCTGTGCCTCCTGCAGTGAATCATCTACTCTGCAAACCCAGCTTACCAATGGTTGGCCTTCTTCTCTTAATGCAGTGAACACAAACATGCTTCCATATTTCCGATTACAAGATGAACTCAGTGTACAAGATGAGTTTGTGTTCCATGGCACTCATCTTACTGCTCCTGTTTCTCTGCACCACACTTTAGTGACACTTGCACATGAAGGCCACCAAGGCATGGTGAGAACTAAACAGTGGCTGCATGAGCTATACTGGTGGCCAGGTAAGGATGACATGGCTGCAGCTCATGTTAAAAATTATCAACTTTGCCAATCTTCTGACAAGACTACCAGTCCTTCAGCAGCACCTTTACAACCTGTTCCATTTCCATTCGAACCTTGGCAAAAGCTGGCCATAGATGTAGTGGGCCCATTTGAAACAGCTATCTGGAATTGTCCTTATGCCCTTACCCTCACTGATTATCACAGCAAGTGGACAGAAGTTGCCTTCATTGCCTCTGTCACTACTCAAATGTTATAGACTTCCTCACTTCAGTTTTCAGCCAGTTTGGACACCCATGTACCATTGTATCAGATAATGGATGTCAATTTACTTCTGCAGATTTTGCAGCATTTCTGACAGAAAGAGATATACAATACATGCATACTTCAGTATACCACCCAGCTGCAAATGGTGGCATTGAAAGATTTCATCATGTTCTCAAAGGTTGCATACAATCAGCTATCTTACAGGCAAAACCTTGAAACAGGTCGTCTCAGAATTTCTTCAGGTATATCGTGCAACACCACATGCTACTATAGGAGTTTCCTCTTATGAATTGCTTCTTGGCCAGAAAATTCAAACACCCCTCAGTGTTCTTTCTCCTCCTGTTTCCTGCATGGTTAATGCTGATACTGTTGGTAAAAGGGTCTCTTCTCTTCAAGAGAAAAAGAAAAAGTATTCCGATACTAGACATGGAGCATGGCTTCCTCATTTTCAAAAGGGGGACAAGGTGCATAATTGGAATCCACTACATGTTCCAAAAGCACATCCAAGATTTTCACAACCTGAGAAAATTCAAAAGGAAATTAGTCCATGTACTGACTTGTTGACAGATGGAAAAAACAGCATTCTTCCCATTTATCTAAGTCAAATACACCTGAGGCAAGTGATGCTTCAAGGGATGCTCCAGTGGAATTCCTGCTTCAATCTACAGTGACACAAAAGCCTGAATCTCCTCACATTCCTCCAGCTCGTGTGAGAAGGAGACCTAGTTGGCTTGAGGACTATGTTACATAAATATAAATGTTGATGTAATTCAGAGTTCATTACAATGTTGGTGATGTTTAATTTACATATTGTAAATGTAGTACTTTTCTTAAACAAGGGGGGAATATGTTGTGTTCTGGTCTTGTGCCAGTAGGTGGAGACAGAGGAAGGCAGAAGGAGGGAGACAGACTTAGTGGATGTGATAAGGACTGGATGTTCCTGTTCCTGTTGTACTGATGTTTTCTGTTTATGTTGTAGCTTTGAATGGTTGGATTAAAATCTTTAATATTGAACTTGGAGTCTGTCTGTATTAATCATCTGACAACTTAACACACTCTTGGCTAACATCAAAGTCTAAAGAATACTAATTTCATTAACTTTAATCATACATTGAATTAGGAATGGGGCCCATTCCCATCATAGTATTAGAAGCTCAAAAGATTTGGAGAAATTAAAAAAGGGGCAATAGTACAGAATCCAGGCATCAATATGAAAAAAAAAGATGAGCTATACAGGCAAGAAAGGGTTCACCAACTGGAGGAAGGCATGGCAATATTTTTCCAAGAGTTCTAGAATGATCTTTTATAGATCCTACAAGATGGGCTTGAGAGAAAGGTGACATTCCAACCTACTGTCATGAAATGGTAAACTTGGAAGGCTAAATTTATTGGTGACTGGGGAAGGGACATAAGCCTGGACAGCTTGGCCCTCTTCTCTTTGGTGGGCTACAGCCTCTCCTGGTGGCTTGAGGCCCTTAACATATGGGTGGACCCTTGCACATTTTGTGTTTTGGTAGGCAGGATGGGGTGCCAAGACCCGGGACCTATTGCTTATGGTTTTGCAGACCTCTTTTGATGCCTATGTTATGATTTCTGATAGATGCGTTGAGTTGTTCAAGTGCATGAAGGTTTGGGTCTGCTATTTTATTTTACTATTGTAAATAGCAGTTGCATTTGCCTGACTGGCTTCTTTCCGAGGTCTTCCCTTTGATTCTCATAACTTAATCTCTTTTGAGTTAAATGGCACTGATTTGGCAATTTGAATTGGCATGAATTGGCATTTTGTTCTAACTAACATTTCTCCTAATTCTGATTGTTATAATGTATAATAAAAGCTTGGATTTGGCCATTATAATCCAAAACAATGTGAGTTTCTGTGGCTTGTGAGTCAGTATGAGCATGTTTAATCCCCACCATGGGTAATTGAATTTTGGGACTCTTCAGTGCAAGCACTCTGGAGAAATAAGTGCTATCCTTAGACTAGAATCATGTCTTTTCATTGACATTTGGAATGTCAAGTGACAAAACACTGACATCTCAAACAAAGAAATTAAAATCAATAAGAAAAAAAATATACTAAAAACTGTTGTTTTTGCAGGGAGCAAGCCTTCCTGTACTCCCCACCTCCTAAAAATTATGCACATTAATTCCGGGTTTGCAATACAGTCCAGAAATGGCAAATTCCCTGATCCCATATGTATCAACATCACACACTGTAGTTTCTCATTTACTTCCATACATTGACATTTCTGGCATCAATGTTTGTGTTTCAACCTTATGCCTCTCAACATTTGCAATCATCAAGCTTTTCACACATGTATCACCTCGGATTATATCAGTAAAGTACAAAACTTGCTTTTACATCTAAAACTTGTTTTTTGCAAGATGGAAAGCCCTATGTACTCCAGTGTGGGGGGCTGCAAATCTCACACCTCTGCTACTTATATGCACTAATTCCAAGATTACTGTACCTCATAGGGAATTTGAGATACAGCAGTTTCAAAGTTAGCATACATTCTCTGTAATTGCACTTAAATTCTTGCTCTTCCAACAATCATGCTTATTCTCCTTGGACATATAATGGGAAGTCGTTTTGAAGATGTTTGTTATTGCATATAATATTTATCTTGTCCTAGCACAGTCTATTCACTTAAATTTTCTTTTTTCTTCATTTGCTGGAAAAAATAAACATCTCAGAAGTGTATTACCATGAAGCATCAGAGGGCATTTTTTTATCTGATTCATAATGTTTTTTCCTTCTAGACTCTCACTGCACACATCTGCTTTGTCTGGCATTCACTTTACAGCTGATGACTCAAAGGAAAATTAGCCATTGTTGTGACTACTGATAAAAATGAAAAGTGCGGAATAAAAACATTATGAATATGTTTAACCATGGCAAGGAAACGAATGAAACAATATTCACGTACACTTTTCTGTGTCACTATCAGGTGTTTTGATTTACCATGTACATAAAAGCACTTTCTGCACCTTTGTACTATGACTTCAGTGTTAAGTGACATAATGATCCATAATTCAAAATATTTAATGCATGTTCCTTGTTTTCTTTTGATAAATGGGTTCATATATAAGCCGGCATAATGCTAATTCTCAGTTTACATTCTAATGCATGCACTGCACATATTTTGTATATTGGAAGATGCTTTTGTATTCATACTTAACTCTCAGATGACTGCATAAAATAGGTAAGTCATAGGACGTTCTGAGCACTCCAGGTCTCATGGGGCTTCATATATTATACAAATGCAATTATATTATTATTTTTAGCTTTATAGAAATAGCATTCTAAAACTGCAAATGAGAAAAGCACGCATCATTCAATAGCAGACAGAGGCCATGACTTCTGAGACTCATTATTACAGAAGTGAGATTTAAATGTGAGATCCCAGAACTCTGACGCAATCAGTCATGTTACATTACTTATAAGGGTAGGCAGGAGATGTGGCTCAAAAAAACATTTTTAAACAAACATTGTGTACATTCAAATCATTATAAAGTTAAAGTCAGAAAATGTAATACTAAAATTAATACCAGAGTAAGGATTTTTTTCTAGTGTATCAAAATAAAGAAGTGTACTCCGTCGCTTAAGTAAATATATGTTACCTTACCTTGTAGCTACCAGAGTCTAATATGCCTACAATATGTATGTTTCATTTCTTACCTTAGTCCCTCTCTTCTTTAATAAGCCATGCTGTATTGAACTTGTGAAATACAAACAACTGATAGGACATTTCTTTCTCTTGATCTGCATATAAAAGAGTTGCTAAACGTAAGAAACATTTTGTCGACAGTCACACTGATTCAGTGGGCACAGTCCTTATTAGTCCTGGTGTTTGAATAGTGGCTCTTCATTTGCCACTGATTGAATGTTCACCCTCATAGATTGTGTATTCTGGCTGTGTATATGCAGATATGTTTATTAAGAGTGTGTGCAGGTACTGGACATGTATAAATATGGGTGTGTCTTATTTGGTAACTGTTGCTACATAAGACAGATGCCAGGTTTGCATGTATCCAGGAGTATGTCAGTGAGGCATTAAAGCTTAAGAAGTGGATATTGTGCAAGTCAGGTCTGTAGTCAGTGGTTGGGAGAGTGCAGTATGTGTGAGTTTTGTGTTTGTATTAGTGGGTGCTTGAAGGTAGTGGTGTGACCGTATGAGGTTGCTATATGTGTAGTCCAGTGTTTACAAGTATGTGTGTGTGTAGATTTTGTGTATCACAATGACCAGCCCAATGCTTGTAGTGTGTGTTTATATATGTGTGTGTGAGTTTGTGTCCCACCATCCAGCACCCTCTAAATGGAATAAAATTTGGCAGAATCAGCATTAGAATAGACTCCATTCGTGCATGACTATACATAGCAACTGGAATCAAATCTGACACCCCCTTTGCCTCCACTTCCTTAATTTTACACATCTACAAAAACAATCCAAATAAACACGTTGGAGGAAGCTCCCATCTATCACTTATATCCAGTTTGAAATTCCAGGTTAATACCTATATCTGCTGAGACACAAGAATTCAGCACTAAAAGGATTCTGATTGATTGTCCTACTCACAATGCTACCAAAATTGGGACTGCTTTTAAAATGCTATCATCCTCAACAATCCTCAACCTGATTCTCTCATTGTCATCGGAAATTAATCAGTTTATCTTTTCTGTCACTTTGCGTGTTTGCTTTTGCATGACTATTGTATACATTTTGGAAATTACCAATTTACATTCTGGGCACTTTCTGTCTAATTATACTGTTAGAGTCTACTGTGCATAACATGATAACATCTCTATTACAAGTTGACTTTTTTAAACTTTTTTCTGCAAACATTTATTTATTTATTTATGTATGTATGTATGTATGTATGTTATTTTATTTTAATTTACATTCATTTACTGGGAAAGTCTGACTCGGCCAGTGGCCCATTTTCAGCAGAGGGCTGAGGAGAAAAGCTCCAATATAATAAACACTACAAGAAGATAAAATACATCTAATAAACAGAAACACCTTGTAAAAAAAATAACAATTTATTTATTTTATTTATTTTACATTTGTTGACCAGGCTAGTCCAGCTGGATATATGTCCATTTTCATTAGAGGCCCGGGGTGAAAAGCTGCACAAAACAGTATTATTTATGTTACGTGACATTTTACAGATGCAGGTACATTACAGATTTTTGCAATTCTTTACATTTCCTTACATTTCTGCTTACAGAATCATAGTACATATCATATATGGATAGTCGGATCTAAAAAATAACTAACCGAATAAAACGACAAAAAAAGCGAAATAAAAAAAAAATAACAACAGAAAAAATGATACAAAAATACAAGAAAACACACAGTTCACAACACAACGACATACCAACACAACAAACAGCACACACAAACAACACGACACAAACACACACACACACAAACAACACAACAACAACCAACACACAAACCCTACACAATACACACACAAACTAGCCACAAACCCTACCCAAACCCTCACCCCACTACACCACATCTAACCACAACCACCTAACTCCTCACCCCCTAACCTACCCTAACAAAACACCCCCCCTACAAACAACTACAATACAACACCCACCTTACCACTACACTCACCTAACCCCCCCTAACCCACTAATCCCTACCCCCACCCCTACAAACACAAAACACCACCGCCACTCGCACTCACACAACCCACTAACCCCTAACCCCTAACTCTAACCCACCCCTACCCCCCCCCCTACCACACCCAGCACTTACACTTACCTTACCCTACTACCGCTACGCCCTACCGACTACTTACATATATCCTCATTTCCTTCCCTCAGCGGTCTTCTCGTGTCTGTCTTCTTCGGTCTCGGTCTCGTCGATCTTCTGGTCGGGTGGTGGTGACTTTTCACATTCGTCGTCGGTGGTTAATTCGTTTTCGACATTTTAACATGTCGATGAACTCAGATAGACCCGGATAGTCATACGAAGATATCTCTAATAACATTAGATTAATATATAAAACCACACTCTCTTTATAGTTAACAGAAAAGTAACTAGCTTATACAGATATAGTGATTAGTACCCAGAGATAAGTGAGGTAGTTAGTCAGGGTTAGCACAAGGGCATAACCAATGTGATTTAAGGTATAGTTTCAGTTTGCTTTTAAATAGTGATATTGAGGAAAGGGAGGTCAGGTCACTGGGGAGTGAGTTCCAGGTTTTACCTATGGTATTAGAGAACAAAGAGTCACCAGCCATATTGTTGGTTTTAACTATTTGTACAAGTAGTTTGTTAGATGAGCGCAGAGTCTTAAGGTTATTGTAGGGGGTGATAAGGTTGGTAAGTATTGGTGTATTTGTAGGTTGGTACAGGATCTTGTGGGCAGCTGTTAACTGGTTAAATAGTTGTAGATTTGGCAACTCTAACCATCCTAGTTGTTCAAAATTAAGACAATGATGGGTTCTGAAAGTAGAGCCAGTGGCAAATCTGGCAATATTATTGTAGGAGATAGGCAGCTTGTTCAGGTTGTTTTCACACAGTTTAGTATATATAGGGGAGGCATAGAGAAGAGTAGAGATTAAGTGGTTGCGGGCAATAGTAGCCCTGGCTAGTGGAGTCAGAAAGGGTTTGATCCTATAGAGGAAGCCTAGTTTTTTGTTGACTGTTTTTATAGTACTGTTAATATGGGAATCAAAGTTAAGGTTGTTATCAGTTAGTACCCCAAGAAGTTTTGTAGTAGGATCATGAAATATGATAGCACCATCGCTTGATATAACAGTAAAGTTAAGTGGTGAGGCCGTACAGGTGGGAGTGGATAGTAACAGCTTTGTTTTTTTGGGGTTCAAGATGAGGCATCAGTGTAGAAGCCATTTCTTGACTGTATGCGACACATTTTGGGTTAGGGTCTGAAGGTCTGATGGATAAGTGGCTGAGCTTATTAACATGGAATCATATGCATATTCGATACAGGTAGCTTGAGGTATTACAGAATGTAAGTAATTTATAAAAATAGAAAATAGGAGAGGGCCTAATATGGAGCCTTGAGGAACACCAAGGGCAATTGGGAGGTGGGCAGATAAGTTGTTGTCCCATAGTACAGCCTGCTGTCTATTGTTTAAGTAGGATTGGAACCATTGTATAGCCAGTGCATCTAGTGACAGGTTTTTGAGTATGTTTATTAGCACCTGGTGGTTAACCATATCGAAGGCTTTTGAGAGATCAATAAAGAGGGCTGAGGATAGAGTGTCATCATTGCGATTTTTGTTAATACAGTCAGAGAAGGATAAGAGGGCAGTGGTGCTATGAAATGGCCAAAAACCATGTTGACAGTTCGCTAGTAAGTTGTTTTGGAATAAGTAGTTTAACAATTGTCTATGAATGCATTTATCCATGATTTTTGCTAGTGGAGATAATATAGCAATAGGTCTATAGTTTGATAATTCGTTGGAGTTGCCATCTTTATGCAGGGGGATAATATGTGAAATTTTCCAGATTGATGGTATAGTTTCTTCAGTGATAGTTCTATTAATCAGGATGGAAATGGGGTAGGTTGTGGCTTTTGAAGCTTTTTGCAGGTATTCTGCAGGTGGTAGATCAGCAGAGAGGATGGTTGGTTTAAGTTTTTGAATAAGGGTGCAGACAAGGGATGTAGGAACAGGTTGAAAGTGAAATGATGGGGGTGAGTTAGAGATAGAGGTAGTCAAAGATGAGCTGTCAGGGGATAGTTGATTGGCAAGAGATTGAATGGTCTCTGTGAAGAAAGTGTTAGATGTATTGGCTATTTGCTTGGGACTATCGTGATCAGAGCCTAATGGGGTGGGTTGATGGAACGACTTGGGTGTAAGTGTTTATTAATGCCTGACCAGAACTTTTGTGGTTTGATTTGGTGGATTTGTTGGAGCTGAAAGTAAAAGTTTATTTTATCCAACAGTATGGTTTTTGCATCATTTCTTAGCTGTCTAAACTTTAATTGATCTGCAGGGCTTTTAGTAGTACACCAATTGGCCCAGGCTTTATTTCTAAGGAGGATTTTTTGTTTGGTTGCTTTTGAGAGCCATGGGGCAGATTTAATTCTAGTTCTAATTGTACATGTTGGCACATGGAAGTCTAAAATGGCTAAGAATTTAGTATTAAAGTATTTTACTGCGTCCTCTAGAGGTAGGTGTTTCAGTGACCAATCACATGCCTTAAGTTCATTTTGAAAGATGTCCGGGTTAAAATTTTTGTTGGCCCTTATTGTCCTATAAGTGGTTGAGCTTGAAATGTCACTCTTATAGCTAATTATGAAGGTGAGTGAATGGTCGCTTACATCTTTGGGGTGGGTCCCTACTTTGTAAGTTTGGTGGTGACTATTTATGAGAAGCCAGTCTAAGATGCTTTCCTTGTTATTAAGTTTATTGGTCCTTGTGGGGGACATAATGGTTTGAGTAAAACCATATAGGTTAATATGAGTAGTAGGCTGTTCAGAGGTACAGCTCTTCCAGTTGATATTAAAGTCACTGAGTACTATGGTTTCTTGGGGATAGTTAGTGGAAATCCAGCCAAGGATATCCTCTAGGGTGTTAGAGTTATTGCTTAGAGGAAGATAAACACAGGTGATATAGATTAATTTACATTTATTAAGCTGAATCTTGGAAATAATGATTTCAGCATTACTAGTTAGAGGTGGTATAGAGTTTATAGAGGTCACCTGTAATCCAGATTTATATAAAATAGCTACTCCCCCACCCTTCTTAGCTTTACAGTCTAGTCTCAAGATATTGTATCCGGGCATAATAACTTCATTGTCTTGTGTTGCTGGCTTGGGTCATGTTTCAGTGAAACATAGGATGTCAAATGAATGTACATCCATGAGAGTATGTAGGTGGGCAACTTTATTATTTATGCTCTGAATATTAAGATGGGCTATCAGTAGTGAGTTAGAGGGTCTAGTGAGCAATTGTGTGTTAGCAGGAGTTGGGATGAGGGGCTCTGTGGTTGTGGTAGAGTTTGGGCTGGGATTTGGATGTATATCACCATCTATTAAGGAGTGGGCTTGTATTCTCAGTGTAAGTTTTAGAAGTTTACATATTAGGTTCTGGAATTTCCTAGCTCTTGGGCTATAATATTTGATGTGAGTCAATCTATGATATTTTGCTGGTAGGTAGTTTGGTGTGTAGGGTATGTTTATATGGCTATGAGAGACTGCAAGTGTTGGTGTGGAGGGTTGCTTTATGGGGCAATGAAATCCTAGGCAGTTAAGGTGTTCATAGAATGTAAGTAGGTAAGGTATAGATAAAATAGGTAGGAGTGAGAATAAGAGTAGGAACTTCAGGTATGATGAGGTAGACGTAGGTGGCATTTTGGAAGTATTATATATAGGTTAATATATAGGGATAAGTACTGATAGTTTACTAAGTTAAAGACTAGTGGGAAGTATCTTA
The DNA here is from genome assembly GCF_019279795.1 of Protopterus annectens. Lineage (NCBI taxonomy): Eukaryota > Metazoa > Chordata > Ceratodontiformes > Protopteridae > Protopterus > Protopterus annectens. The sequence goes on from NC_056745.1 coordinate 1,417,717,380, forward strand.
TAGCACTTTAAGAAATTAGAACATGTGATTGGTTGCATGGATGGGGGTGTGGTTAGGGTATATAAATGTAGAAGCACTGGGGGCGGGTGGGAATTCGGGGTAGAGTAGGGGAACGGAGTACGTCTGCAGGGCGAATGGAGCAGGTAGAGCCAGTGAAGGAGTAAACCCTATGAAAACAATCAGTGGAGTGCTGACTGCTAAGGTAAGTTTAGGTGGAGATAGGTAAGGAGGTAAGGACCTTGATAGTAGGCAGGGTAGTTGAGTGATGTACAGTCAAAAATAGACAGATAGAGTGTGACTGCAATAAAAACAAGTAATGAAAAAACTGGATGCCTGAGAGTAATATTTTAAGACAGTAGGATAGATGTTCAAAGAGGATAATCCTAGGAAAAGGGTGCCATCTAGTGGGCAAAGGCTATATTGCAACAGTAGCATCTCGTGGGAGCTAGCAGGTCTAGGAATAAAAGTAGGGAAAATTGGAGTTATATACAGAGGCTACAAGAGGGGAAGGTATGGAAGTACAGAGAAGAGAAGGTTTTGGCTGCTGGCTATCCTAGCTAGGAAGTGTACATTAAAAACCTGGAGTATTTTAAACAATTTTATCTTTTACAGACAATATTATTAGAACACATACTTTCTTGTTTCCTTCAGTGAATGATGCTCAGGGAGAGGTTTGGCTCTATTCCTTAGCTTAGAGAAGAGACAGCAGTTTTTATGTTAATATAAGGTTCTTAGTCGTCAGACAGGGCAATTTCTCAAACCCTCGTACAGGACAGGCAGGTTGGAAAGCTGGGTACATAAAGGGAGAGAGAAAACAAAGTGGTATAGTAAACAATATGTTGGATGCAATTACAGTTATACAATAGCATTACACAGATCCATACCTCTCAACTACTCAGTGCAAGAAATCTGGACAAAGCCAAAAATAATGGGGGGACAAAGGCCCAAAAATATGGACAGATTTTAAATATTGCTACTATAAACTTAGAAAATTGCTAGAATAACAGATTTTGCATTATTATGTATTTTATGCAGGATATGAAGTGTGAACCTTAAGTATCTGTCATTAATTACTGACTTCAATACTCAATGATTTGCCAGAAAAACACAAATTTTATAAGGAACAGACCAAAAATTTGAGGCAAAAATCTGGACAGTTGAGAGGTATGCATAGATCAAGTAAATAGAATGTTATTACCGTAGGTAGTATGTGTGTAAATGAGCATTCCTTGCAGAACGAGACAAGCTGAAGTGATTGGTAGCATGTCTAGTAAGAACATTGATTAAATGACATGGCTGATCAATAGTTAGATATTTGGATATCAGTGGTACAAATACAAAAAATAACAGCTGATTATTAATCATGTACAGTTGATTATTAGTACTGTTTAGGCAAATAAATACAATTTTATGAGTTATAATGTAGAGGCTATATAGCCTGGTGCAGGAACTGAGAGATGGACAGCAGAGGAGGAAGCTGAGAAATAGTTAGATATATATTGAATTATAAGATGGTAGAGATAGCAAGGTTTTTTAGACTGTGGAAGTAAGAAAAATGTAAGATATGTACAATGAGAAAATTGTGAACAGGCTGAGGGAAAATCAACGTGACAGTATCCAAGGGGGTAAAAAGAGATAAAAAATGTACTATAAGAATATTAAGCATGGGCTTATGTGTTAATCAGTTATTTGCTTTAGTGCTGCTTCCTTGAGATGTACCTGAAAAACATCCTTTGGGATCTGGTTGACCACCCAGTGTTGCATAGGGATAAAGCCCTAATTACAGCTCAGGTGACCAGAGTTTGATTAACAGCTTGGGTACTTGATAGAGAAGGTAGGCAGTATGGACATGCCTATTCTTGGAGAGAGGGGTAGAGACAATTACAAGCTGTGGCAATCCTTTGAAGAAAGGAAGGCAGGCATGCGACCTGGCAGCATGCATGTGACATGTCAAGTTACCAAATGGTGGCAGCCTTTATCAAGCAAGTATATTGGAATGTGTACTTAGGAAGGAAAAGTCATTGTGGCTCCTGAAGTGATGCAGATCGCAATTCCCCTTCTCAATGGGCTCAATAGGCTAAATTATATATGTCTTCATTGTTAGGAGGTGAGCAAGAATACAGTTACCCTCACAGATGCCTAAATGACAGCCATTTTGACAGGTCTGAAAATTTGTCTCAATTCCTACACAGGAGGCTTGATGGATATAAGCTGTGAGGTCAGAAATCATAAAGAAAAAAATAATGTATATATTTTTTTTATTTGACCATCTATTAAAAAGTTAGTTGTGCTGGTCCTAAGACCTTTTTCATGTATGACCTTGGCCAAATGGTAAATTAACAAGCAAGCAAATATATAAAAAAAATCAACTTTTTCCTTCCAGAATATGCAAACATAAACTTTCTTTGCCCTGGTACATGAGATCTCTTTATTATTCTAATAGAATTTCATCTACCTCTCCTAAGGAATGACACTAATAAACTGAAACCATAACCATCCACTCCTTCATGTAGTTAAAGACAAAAAACAAAACAAAACAAAAATGACACTATATTTATAAAACCACCAACCCTTGACCACTGTTCCATCCATTTCTTCTGGAGTATGAAAAAAAAAACTACAGTCGGGTATTGGCATAATGGTTAATGTGTTTGCCTTACAGATACAAAGTACAGAGTTTGTCTCTCCTTTGAGAGAAATTGGGAAGGCTTAAAATGGCCCATAAGGGCAGCTAACCTAGTATTTACCAGTGAACTTCTCTTATCAATTCAAAAAAAATCTTCTGGCTCCATCCGTGTCTGTAAACTGAATTTGCAGCATGACTAGTCCCAGTTTTACCCCACAAGAGCATTCCTGCCCTATAATAGCTAATTCCCTACTCACCCACAGACACAATATTGCAGCTCTTATCCTCCATTGTAAGAAAACAAATTATGTTCCCTGAATGGCCAATAACATCCTTAATCTAACGAAAGAGATCAACAAAGTTTGGACTAACAGGCAGCAAGAAGTTACATCTGCTTCAAAAGCTTTATATATCCCTCCCCCCAAATCATTGTAAAATAACATTAGAAGAAAATATGTCAGTTATTAACATGAAAGAAAAAGCAAAAGTATTCTCAAATCCCAAAATGTTCTGGACAAAAATGAACAATGTTCTCAGCAAAATTACCAAAATTCCCAGCAGGTCCCAAATTACTCAAACTGATTATCCCCAGAAGACTTCAAAACTAAGCTCACCACTTCCTTATGACCAATTTCTAATTCTGCTCCTGTGCTTCTGCCCATGACTTCTACTTCTTCAATTCCACCTCTGAAATATCTCTCTTCTTAAAGAAGTTGACGAAATTCCATAGTCACTCCTTGTTCTTTGCAGTCCTGGAGCTGGCAGTCTTTTGTTATGGATTATTATGTATTGTAAAGAGTATATCCTTCACCATCTTTAACTAGGGCATAGCTAAAGGGTGGCTTCCCTGGATGCAGCTGTTGCAAGGCATGATCATTAAGTGCTAAAGATGTGGGATTGTAGCATTGGCACTAATTTATGAAGCCACAAGGATATTGCAGCTTCATAAAAGTAGGCATTTGCAGTAGCATTTTGTGTGAGTTTCTGGTAGCAACTGTAACAAGCTTCTTGTTACAGCTGTAGCAAGCATTTACTATAGTTAAATGATTACAAAAGTGCTTTTCTTTTGGTCCCCAAGTTTGTGAAGACTTCTTTTTCTTCCTTATCTTTGAGTTGGGGGGTGCCAATTTGGGGAACTGCACAGCACACCAGATTTACTAGGTAAGGTTCTGCAAGTTCAGTTTTGTTTGATTTGGTTATTAAAGTCGGAGTGATAATAGAGAACACTGAACTAAATGCAAGTTGCATCTGTGAATAAAAATACCAGTAATGATGACATAAGACAGCAGAAGTGAACAGTTTTTCTTAAAGAAACATTATTTTATTAAATATTAATATTTTGCTATAATAATGAAACAGAAACTCTAACAGGATGACTGTTATACTTTTGTTTAGTCTTCATTTCTTTTTTTAATGAAATTTTAATTAGGTAAAGTAGTACTAACAGTTCCTTATTATTCATTAAAATATTTGTTCAAAGTAATAAACATAATAGTATATTTATACACACTTAATGGTCAATAAAAATAATGTCACTCTCATTAATAATGATGATTAAACTGTTGATATTTAATAGCGTGTTACAATTGGAAACTTCAACAAACTTTACAGAGTTAATCACCTATACTGATGTGAAAGCTGCAAGCCTACCTAGATAGAATTTTGTAAATAATTGTATGTCATTGTAAATATTAAAATGATCCACAGGCTTGTTTCACAAATGTAAAAGAAAACTGTGTTATGTGTTGAGCTTCAAAAATGTAACCACAGTGCACCCTGCTGGAAGAAAGCTGATGAGTAAAGCATTTTATGACTGTTTGATCTCAAGCTCAGAGACAGGATGCCTGGGCAAAGAAATTATTTCTATTGTTCTAAGACAGAGAAAATGATTAGGTTTTAATTGTAAAGTGTTTTTATTGCTGTGGCTTCCTGGCAGGTGCAGATTACAAAAAGAAATGTTAAAATGTTAAGTTCTGTGAGCCTGGGAAACTTAAGTAGACGTGTCAAGAATCATGTAATCTGAAATGACTCAACAGCAATGTGTATATCAATTTAAGACTTTCTCAGAGAGAAAGATTTAGCATTATGTATTTGTGTCTGAACCTGAACACATCAGCACTTGCTTTGCTCCATAAGTAGGATCTTAGAGCTTAGTATTTCTCTTAGAGATAGACAGAAATAGCAAGATTAGTTTAGCTGTTTTCTATATTTATGTCAGACTATCCTACAATGTTGTTTTAAAGTATTTCCTGTGACTTCTGAACTCTCTAATATCATTGTGGTGCATTAATAAGTACTGTCTTGTGTTTTTATTATTTATTAAATATTTTAAACCTTTTAATTGTGGCTGTTTTGTATATAGATAATTTAAGCTCTTAGAGTACTTGCATGTATTTGGTGATGCTGTACAAGCCACTCCTAAATAATCTTCAAGTCTCAGTCACACTTACTATTTGGATAACAGTAACATTGCACAGTAGAATTGAACACCCTTTGGTAAGGGCCTTTAAAGTAGCTGATAAGAGTAGTTGGTGGCAGGTGGTACTACTGTATAGTCTGGGCAGAAGGGGCATAGCTAGTAAACCTGTGCAAGCCTTCCCTAGGAGTGTCTGTGTGTTTGTATATAAACCAAATCTCAAAGTGTGTGTGTGTGTGTGTGTGTGTGTGTGTGTGTGTGTGTGTGTGTGTGTGTGTGTGTGTGTGTGTGTCATTTACTTGGGCAGGAACACAAAGCACTGGTTGGAGAGAAAGGGTACTGGAGGTTTTGGCTTGACTACTCAGCTGAGATCTGAACCCTATAGCTGTACCAGTGGGGAGTCTTATTGGGGATCTGGAGAGAAAGGGAGAAACCAGCCCCAGACTGACTGTTATCTCTGTGGGCTCTTAAGGGAAATTGTACTTTACTGTGTGTGTACTTGTTATCCTCCCAATGTGGACACCCCTCACTGGTGCTAGTGGTAAGGATTGAGGCTCTTTGATTACTGAGCCAGTGCATGGGCATCACAACTGACATTATACACCTTGCTAAAGAGTTTCATACATGAAAATATGTGTTTGTATAGTTAACTTACATTATATAACTAGAAATCATGACTAAAAAATTATGAAATTAACTAAAATTTTCTGACAACTGATGCCGATTTAAAATGCTAAGACAGCAGCATGCACATGTACAGCTATGTTTCTGTTGTAGCACTTCAACTGTCATGCAAAGGCACTGTTTCAGTCCAATGTTCTCCACCTTCACCATCACCAAAGTTGGTTCCTTATACAATATTAGAATGCCATATTATTATAATTATTATTATTATCATTATCATTGCATATTGTTGACCATCCAGTGTCACTGGTGGCTCTCCGCCATTGCTGGGTCTACTACTCCTCCTTCTGACTCCCCTGAATTGACTCATTAGGGTTAGGGTTAGGGTTAGGGCAATCAAGGAGATCAAGGCATCCCCGGACGGTGCCATACTGCTGCTGTAGGTGTATTTTCATATTTTAGGTTCACCCCTGCACATGCCATGTATCATCCTAGTGCAGGACATGCATAAGGCTGTCTGTGGATCAATAGACTCCATGAAATTTTGTCTTGTAAGACTTCCCCTTCCCCCTGTGAGCTGGTGCTACCAGCTATATGCAGCAAATGAACTACAGAAATGCAACCATTCATGTATTAATATATTTTGTTAGCAACAAAAATTATACAAGCATGGTAATCTTGCTGAAAATTAAAGATGAAGTGTAAAACTGGCGGTTGGTACCTTTATGACCATGTTGTGAGTTTTAATTAAAAAAATAAATCACTACTGCAACTTTCTATATAAATAGCAAAGCCTCAGGTGAAATAAAGGCCCTGACCCCCATAGAAGAAGTATTTATTTGTTAAAGAAGATATAGCTTTTGTCTTCCTATTTCTCACATTCTTATTTTTAATAATCGTTAAAAATGAGAAAGAAACCTTAACTGTTAAAGCGTTCTTGCTCTGGATCTGTGGCACAGAAGGACAGAAACCTGATTATGATCCAAACAACTCAGCTAGAGAGGGAGAAGAATAATGAAATATGTTTTGCCTCTTTCTTGAGAATGGAGATAGAGCATGGGTCTGGGGTTCACATCCTGTGCAGAATTTTCAGTGATTTCAGATGACTGAGTAAGAAATGCCTGCTAACAAGAAGGGGCAGTACACCTTGTTATATCAGCTTCAGAAATGAGTGCCATACCAGTGCAGCACTCATAGCCCCTCCCCTTTATTGTTAACAGAGCATGTGCAAGGCAAAAATGGGAGGGCATAAGAGAAATTTACCTGATGGCTGCCTAGCTAGTGACTGTACCACAGCTGAAGTGTGGCAATAGATCAGGTGGCTGGCATGTGTGGAGTGCAAAAAGATAATAAACAAAAAATAACCACTGAACCACTGCCTTGAACCACTGTTGTTTTGTTCATCAACTGTGAAGAAGATGCAGGGACCTCTTTTACATGGGTAGCAATATGACCCCCCACTAGTTCTTTTTTAGTAATTAGCATGGATTTTAAGATATATCAAGCAAATGAAAATGTAGGTATTATAAGAAGCTAATCAAAAGGAGATACATTCCCATAGAAAGATGACAGCAAGCATGTTTCAGAAAATATTAGTTATACATAATAATGAATAACATATGTCTTATTTAGTGACAGTCTAGAAGAGATCCCTACCCCACCCTTACTCAGTAACTAAATAGTAATAGTAATAATAATAGCTATGGTGTCAGTAATGACTTTCTCTCCAGCCAGCTCTCTAGCTTCAGAACATCTTCTGCAAAAAACGTGGTCAATAATAATCTGAAAGTCTCTAAGCTAAAACCCCTGTTCCTCTCAGACATAGTACATAGTAACATAAGAACTCAGGAACACTATAACACAGGAACGTGAGAACTCAGGAACAATATTACACAGGAACATGAGAACTCAGGAACAATGTTACACAGGAACATGAGAACTCAGGAAGAATATTACACAGGAACATGAGAACTCAGGAACAATACTAGACAAATGATCATAGGGACTATAAAATGCTAAACAACATGTGCCCAAGTCAACACTTTTAAAACATTTTATCACTTTTTTCAAGCACTTAAAGAGTGCTCACATCCTTAATTAAGCAGGGTTTTTCAAGATAACCATGGTATAAATTTATGTCTACCCCTCCAAGCATCAAAACTAGCCTCAAAGATTGTGTGACCTTTAGTGGTAACTTCTGCCATACACTGGGACAAATTACCTTAGGGACCTATCCCTCCAGCTAGTATTGTTCATTTTGAAGATATAGACATTGATCCCTACTGCAGATGTTTCCAGGGCTACAGGTTTTGCAAAAAGATATCAGGTAAAATAGCTTGAAAAGTGAGACACAGGTCAACTCAGATTAGCTGGCAGGCTACTGAGTGTAAGGAGTTTTGCTAATCTTTCAGGATAGTTGAAGGATTTAAGGCCTTTAATTTTCTTGTTTAGCAATCTTTAAGACCGCCCCAGTTCAGCGATATGCTTTGATTTGTACATTGTATTCTATGAGGGATCTAATAAGGGAAGATTAAAATGATGGGGTGACTTCTTTGGATCTTGAAGATATTTCTTTTAATATTAACTGGAATATCAAAGCCATCAGCCTCAAAATTCCTATGCCAGTTCTTTGACATTTTGTTACAACATGTGGAGGAATATATCTGATTCCTTAGACTCATAGGAAAGAACCTTCACCATGGGGAACTTTTATGACCTAGACCATTTCCCAGAGGTTATGGGTGCTATATATTGTATAAATGGTTCTATAAAGGCCCCACATGGCTCAGAGGGAGGGCATGTAACACACTAGGGGGAATGTAGTACCCAAGGTATTATTTTTAATGAAGATTCATACCACTCAGGCAGTTACAAGATTCACACATTTGTGTACATCTGACCTATACCAATGGTTCCTGCAAGAGGACTTACCTACATGATCACCTGGTTGGCAGGTGCACAGAGATACTTGATAGGCATTCTTATACAAATGAGTACCATGCAAACAAGGAGCAGGCCACATATAATATCTGTAGGACCTTGTTACTCAGGTGAGAAACCACTATTCCATGAAGGAAATGGCTTGCAACACAGCTCATGCAAAAAGGTGAAATGTTGTAGAGCATGTGTTTAGATGGCAGCTGGAGCACTACCATTTTCCTAGAACCTCAAGGGGGAATTTGCAACAAGATATTTGCCACACATGCTATAGTCTACAACACAAAAATATGCAAACAAATGGACCAGAAGAAGAACATCATGGCAACAGCTGCTATACCAGTCATCCCAGCAATAAAAAGGCAGGGTAGAGAGTCAGAGGAGGAACATGCAGCAGCAGTACCACAGTGAGGCAGTGGTAGGTGTAACATGCTCTAGCACCAGCAAAGAGGTGGCATCTGATTAATGACTATGTGCCATAACACAAGACAAAACATAATATAATGATGCATGTGGTGGAAACCCAGGCTATGCATGGAAGTGCATAGGCTGTACATGCTCTGCATGTCACTATACCCATTTAGATTAGAGGCTGGCAGGGTACACTCATCATAAATTGCATAGATGGGGGGATAGAGTGACAGGTGACTGCAACACTATATTATGGAGTAGGTGAACATAGTAACCATCTGTGCTTGGAGATTGTGGAGAGTCAGGGATCATGCCCTTCAGTGATAGGGATCAGGTTGCCACAGTAAAACTATTGGTGGTTTCCACTCTGTTGGCTTACAGTGTCATGGATCAATGCAGTCCATGGCAGGGAAGTTGTAGAAGTAAGTCACCATGAATGTCCACCCAGATCTAGAATTCCATCATGCAGTGCCTGATTAGTTGTCTCATCCATTACCCAGAAAACATCCACAGCTAGAGATGGCTGGCCATCTGTCCACAGGTGAAAGGGAAGGTTTAGAGATATGGGAACATGTATGCAGCCTTCTGCGTTGTCCCAGGTGATGATCTGGTGGAGGTGGTGCAACACACATCGTAGCTCATACTCACAAATGGAGTGACAGGCTGTGTGCTCATAAGCAACACTCATGCAGTCTCACCAAAGGTCTTTATATTATGACTTGAAACAGCCTGTGCCCGGTTACCTTGTATCTGGGTGTATGGAGGCAATATTTGCAAACAGCAACCTCAGTAGCACTGTGTGCTGCCTATCCCCATAGACCATGCTGCTGTTAGGTTGGTGCATGTCATCCCATAAGCCATTTAGCACACCCAGCATTTCCCCAGTGCTCTGGATATCAGCTGTCTCTACCTGAATCACTGGCCAGCACATCCACTGATTAATTTTGAGTGCTGTAGCCATATAAGGGACAATTTTGAAGTCATGACAGCACTGTATTCCCCATGTCTATCCCCTACTGTGGGCATGCATAACTCAGAGGTGGTATGTGGGATTCAGTCCCAGGTGCATAGGTTCATAGGTGTGTACTAGGCTAATGAACACTAGAGACTTTTTATGCCTAGCCATACATACCAAATCTCTTACAAAGTCTGGTATCCTTGATAAGTGTAAGCAGGGGTTTGGGAGATGAAAGATGTACAAGCAGGGCCTGGAGGATGAAACATTTGCAGGATATCTGTGTCTAGTAGAGACAAAGGTGTCAAACCATGGATGAATTTCCTGCCCCCCCCCCCAATCCAGTCATCCACTTGAATTGGGTTAGGGAGGAATTCTGCTTCACGTGGATGGGGACCATGTTCCAGAGAAGGGGTAGTTTCTGGGATACATACCTCTCTCTCCAAAAGGTCCCATTTATATCATAGGCAAGCCTTTAGAACAGGTAATTCTGTCACTGTTTGTTTTGCAGATATGCAGGAGGTCCATCAGGGTGGCATCTGAAAATGCCTTGTATGTCAGGGATAAATGCCCCCTCAACAGCATGTAAGAGAAAGAATACAAGGATAGGGCTTTGAAGGAGTCTCTACATAGAACATGTTCTATACTCCCTATACTCTTTTAATGAGGAACCTCTGTGGACGTTCAGATTGTAGGATGTGCTGAGTTAGGCATTGCACTCAATGATAGGTCTAATAAATGCTGAAGGATGAATTCAGCTCCAGCAAAACTACTCTCCTTTTCTTGCTGATTTCATCATTACTCCATTCATACCCCCTCTCATTTCAGACCCCATTCCTTAGACACAAGATGTCTGTTATGTCATGTGAGGCTTTGCAATTAACGTGTACCCCTACAGTGGTCTTTATCATGGCAGATATAACAAACCTGGTAGGGTTTACTATTGAAATGTCGAACGGCACTACATCGACTGTACTATAGTCGAACACGGAAGTTCGAAAATAGTAATGTCGATGTCAAAAAAACAATCTAGGAATGGTTTTAACATGGGTCGAGGTAGGTGTTCAGTATTATTCAGAACTACAAATATCTCCCATACCTCGATCCATGTTAAAACCATTCCTAGATTGTTTTTTTGTCGTCGACATTACTATTTTCGAACTTCCGTGTTCGACTATAGTACAGTCGATGTAGTGCCGTTCGACATTTCAATAGTAAACCCCTGGTAGTACTGCAGGTAGTACCAATTTGTTATGGGACTGTGCCACTTGCTTGATGCCATTATTGCTGGCCACAAGTACCCTGCTGATGTTAGCCCTGTGGTTTTCTGGATCTCCCACCATTGTTTGTCAGCCCACAAAGATAAGCCTAAAATCCAGAGCCATAACTAGGCTGGGATGACAGTGTGGCTGTGCTGGACACAAGCTGTTGGGGACGTGAATGACAGCTACCTTTGGTGCACTAGTGCAGTACATGCATTCAATAAGGAAGCCATGGGTGATACTATCACTTCATAAATTAACTCCGATGATGCACTTGTGCTTTAATTAGGAGCTCAGCATGTTACTAACTTAATAACTGTAGCAAGGAATGTGCTATGGTTACAGAAATTTACAGGAGGCCTTGTTGTTTTTTGATCTGTCCTCAACTATGAGTTGAAAGGGAACACGAGTCAAATGAATGGTCTAGGGCATCAGATGACCTAGTTATGTTTCTTGCATCACATCCTGTGACATGCAGAATGCTCCACATAAAAATATCACTATAGCATACAATGGTAGATGTATTTTGTCATACAGGTTGTTGGACCTTAAGACCAGAGACACCTGGAAGGACAGATGCACAGGAGAGCCTTGGACAGTCATTCACTTCAAACATGCAGTGGTGTGTACTGTAATGGACATTTCTAATCTGTTGCTTCCCTTAATGATATACAGATGCTTGGTGCATGCCCAGCTCTCACATCGAAGCCACCAGCTGGTATTAAGGTACACCCCACCTGAACAATGAGTGTCACCAAAAACTCCTTGACCTCAGTGAGCTACTTCTGTATTAGTGGTCCCTTCCCATGGTGGTCCCTTCCCACGGTGGACCTTTTTGTTGCAATATTCTGTGTATTTTCCTTTATATACAGTATCAAATCGATAATGCTGTGTTGCACCTGTTGCCAAGACCTATTTTGGCTACCCAAAGTATTCACATATCTGTTAGATCTGGTCCTTGGTAATGCTTGTCTGCAGTACCTTTGCCCAGGAGGCACATGTCATCTGTGAGGATGGCCTACAGAAACACTTCATTCTGCTGGTTGTTAAACTTTTCAGTGCATTGCCTTTCTTGCTTGGCCAAGCCAGTATTTGTATTGTCAGCAAAACATGTTAGTCAGTGAGTGTGTATGCCATGTTGTGGCATGCACATAAGTATACCCATGACCTTCTCATCTTTATAACCCTGGCTATGCACAACCTTAGCCCCACCATTTATGTTCTGTACCCATGCCAACATATGGCGCTGGAACTCTAACACCCCCTTGTGGTATTTCATCCCTGCTATTCCCCACAATCATCGTTTGAATTCCACCTCCCCCTCAGGCAGATAGCACTGTGTTGTGGGGTCTCAGCTACAGATACACAGTGATATCTGCCTCAGTCTTCCTGACATCCACTACATGGTTTGTTACTGTCACTGAAGCACTTTATCAGGCAAGACCCCTTCCTTAGCTCTATATACTTTCACATCAACACAGACTTTAGTCAATTTCCTCTATGTGTTTCACTGTAAGTGGTGCTACTCAAAACTGTGATGACGAGTTATATTACTCTAACAGGAGACAGTTACCATGGAGGTTCTGATAATGAAGCCAGACATTTCTACTGTCTATGAATCACAGCTAGTGCAAAATGTACTACCCATGCATGCCAGTGCAAACCTGGCATATCACGCTGAACACAAGTATATGATCTATATACTTGTGCATATGGCATGTGTACACACAATGAATCTTGGTGCAGTGCTACACTGTTTAACCAGTGATTCATAAACATAGTCGATGCACAGGATTAGCATGGCCATTCCTTAAGTGGACCTACAGAGAGGTTATGGATGCCACAACTACTGAGAAAAAAAAGGCCTCTTGCATGGTGTGCCAGGGAGAGCAGGATTCTCCTGCTCTTTCTGTACAGAACCTTCAAAGAATGCTTGAAAGGCCAGTATGAAGGTTTTTTTAAATAAGTTGGGTACCTGGTGCCTATTGTTTTAGGAGCTTAGTGATGCCACCGGCAGTGCTGTCCTCGATATGATAACCTGAAGTGATGCCACCCCAACCTGCCCCAACAATAAGAGGTAGAGATTAAAGGTACTGAGCCCATATGTGGGCTGTAAGTGTTTTAGTTTTTCGGTACTATATCATTGTTTTGTATTATCTATAGTGTTGTACATGAATATACCTAACAGCCTGTGCTTTCTTTTGCAGCTGCTTCAGATCATTAGATCACACATAAGATATGATGTCTGTGCCCATTTACTATACAAGTATGATTGCATTTGCAGATATATTTATGATAATTTCTTCACATTGTGTCACCCTTCTGCAGGTCCAGTTGTGGAAGAGGAGGAGGAGGAGCAGAAGGGGAGGCCATTTTCATCTTGGTCTCCATTAGCTGCTGCCTTTGATACTGAGTTAGTAAAGTCTCTCAGGTCTACTTCTCAGCAAGAACATGTGGTCCACCTGCATGAGGTGACCAGAGGAGTCACTGGTGTCCTCTATGTCTGTCAGAAGGGGGTTGACTTCTTCTCACCTGAAGCTTGAATAGGGAAGTCTTCACTGGTTTCCTGGGATTAGTTATGGAATTTGGTCACTGCCAGTGTGGACCAGGAACTAGATGTCCTCTTTGCAATTGCGGTGCTAATTCTGGCATGACTGGTGGAACCAGGTGACTGACCAATAACATCAGCCTCTCAGGTAAGTGATGTCTGGGTTTGTTACCATCTGAGTCATCCTGTCATCCAGCCATAGCAGATGCCTACCTTATCCCCTTTCCTGTGTGTGCCTTCCCTTATATTTTATCCCCCATTCCTTGTTCAATGTCCAAGTCTCTCCATCACCAATTGCCCACCTTCTGTATGTATGTACGTGTCCACTCACTGTCCTTCCCACCTTTTGCACATATAATTTCCCTAGCTCTGTATAACTGTGTTCTATGTTTATCTGCTTGTCCCTGCCTCCTGTCCTACTTCCATTGTCCCATCCACAGCCATCCATCAGTACCTTCCCTGACTACCTTTCATTTGTAAAATTATAAAAGGAACTCTTTCCCCCAAAGATTACTCTTACTTCCCTCCACCTTTTATACTGTCTGCCTGCTTGCTGTTCTTCTCTTTCCTACTTTTCTGTGTCTCTCCTATTTCCCACTCATTTAGTTGCTGAAAAGGGATGCAATTGTGCTGTGTGCACCCATACTGCTCTTTCTGTTCACTGCTGTATGCAGCAGTGCTGCCCTCCTTGTGGCGGATAGGAGCTGATGCAGCTGTATGTTGCTGCAGTGTGCATGAATGCACATTTGCTGTTTGCTGCTGTATGCAGCAGTGCTGCCCTCCTTGTGGCGGATAGGAGCTGATGCAGTTGTATGTTGCTGCAGTGTGCATGAGTGCACATTCGCTGTTCGCTGCTGTATGCAGCAGTGCTGCCCTCCTTGTGGCGGATAGGAGCTGATGCAGTTGTATGTTGCTGCAGTGTGCATGAATGCACATTCGCTGTTTGCTGCTGTATGCAGCAGTGCTGACCTCCTTGTGGCGGATAGGAGCTGATGCAGTTGTATGTTGCTGCAGTGTGCATGAATGCACATTCGCTGTTCGCTGCTGTATGCAGCAGTGCTGTCCTCCTTGTGGCGGATAGGAGCTGATGCAGCTGTATGTTGCTGCAGTGTACATGAATGCACATTTGCTGTTCACTGCTGTATGCAGCAGTGCTGTCCTCCTTGTGGCGGATAGAAGCTGATGCAGCTGTATGTTGCTGCAGTGTGCATGAATGCACATTCGCTGTTCGCTGCTGTATGCAGCAGTGCTGACCTCCTTGTGGCAGATAGGAGCTGATGCAGCTGTATGTTGCTGCAGTGTGCATGAATGCACATTCGCTGTTCGCTGCTGTATGCAGCAGTGCTGACCTCCTTGTGGCGGATAGGAGCTGATGCAGTTGTATGTTGCTGCAGTATGCATGAATGCACATTCGCTGTTCGCTGCTGTATGCAGCAGTCCTGCCCTCCTTGTGGTGGATAGGAGCTGATGCAGCTGGATGTTGTTGCAGTGCACATGGATGCACATTCGCTCAGCCGGTCTAACCTGTCTTAACTGTGATATCTTTCATGTCAGCCATGCCGACTGCTGTAGTGTTGTTCCTGTTAGATCACAACATAGTGCTGTTTATCCTGTTATCGGGGCACTGCTTTCTCCGTATATGGTGTTTGGCTTCGTATGCTGGCACTATCCCCTACTATGTGCCCGATACTTTACTCATTTATGGATTATCATCCTCAAATACTGATATTGTGCAGGCAGGTTCACTATCATAATCTTGAAGCTACAGTCTTCAAACCCATAAACCGTGAGACCATAACAACAAAAGATCAAAATGCTGAAGGCCACAATGTCTAAAAATCTTGAATAATGGATTCTCCTACCACTTTGAGCACAGGAATGAGTGCTAACATGACTGTTGAAGTTGTGCGAACCCAAGAAAGAGTGCTAGCATGGGTCCTGGAGGGGTATACACCCAAAAATGAGTGCTAACATGTATCCTGCAGGGAGGTTAGTCCACAAGTTCAGTATTTTGGTCTTCAATATTATGGTCTCAGAAGTATGGATTTGAAGGTTGTGGGTACAATGTAGGCATGCTGCACTTGTTTATGAATTTTTGCCTAAATACTTATATGTCACTTTTCTATTTGTATGCTGTTGAAATCCTACAGTTTTTATGTCATTGCTGCTTCTACATTCAATAAAAGTAAACAGATTTCCTATTAAATGAATGTGTGCATTATATGTGTGATAGTTTGTCACAAACTGAAGTCGGAATTGTCATCTTTTTTTTTTTTTGTCAAGCCAACAAGGGGAATGGAACATTATTCAATGTTAAGAATGTCAAAATATTTTCAACACAGACAAGTCATTTGATGTCTGATACCATGAGTACAAGAATGCAGTTTTTTGAAGTTTGTTTTTATTCTTATCTGTATATCGAGATGATTTTTTTTTATAATTGTATTACTTACCATTTTTCACTTTGGTATTTTGTATTTCTTCTTTTTGGAACTTTCTTTGAATTCTACATAGTGAGTAATTTTGTAAAGACAGGAGAACTGTATGGTGACTGATACATGTACTTTCTGTTGCTATATGTAAACCTCGTATTTGAAATAACAAACATTACAGTTTGCAAGGACATAGCCCTCACCAGACTTCTTATTAATTTATTTTATCTTATGTGTCTTTATGTTAATGTTTTTGATTTCAAGACTTTTTTATCTGGATATCACTGCATTGTGGTTTATTTATATCAGTTTATATTAACTGACAGATATCGTGTTTGCTAGGAATGACAAAGCACTTATACAATACTTGTGAATCTGATATTTTGTGCCCTTGAGAAAGGGCAAAAAACTTTTTAAAAATATGTTTGCATGCCATGCAATACGCATGGAGATTTGTACCATCCAGAGAAATGGGAGTGGTATAATTCAGCAAAAAAGGAAAGCATTCAAATGTGCAAGAAGCAATACATGTCAGGAAGAATGAAAAAAAAGTATCCTGAAACAAAACAATGCCATATAAGCCATTTATTCAAGGCTTTCTCTAAAGCAGACAGTCTATTTCATTTCAGAGCTAAAGCACTTAATGGGAAATTGTTGAGTAAACGTTTAATCTTCCCGAACACATTGTTTTATTCTTCCAGCAAATTGACTGCATTTCTTTTGTTCACTGTCTTATGACAAATAAAACTGCCAAAAACAAATTTATTCTTCTAAATAGCAAAGAATTAAAAACATGATGTACGCTGCATGACCTCAGGCTCAAAAAAAGAATAAGATTTATGCATGCTTTTGGAGGTTAAATGAACTATAATTTAGCGATCTAAAGCAGTTTGATAGGGATTCTATTTTCTGAACAAGTTTCCACCTTTCCTGTACAGTCTACAGCCAGTCCAAATACTGAAGTAGTCCCTGCTTTTTTATTTGATTGTAACTCACTTCATGCAATAAAGAATGCTCATTTCAGGAAAAACAGTCAGAAACACATACCACCAACCAGTGTCTCAACTTTATCCCATGATCTTCTCACTGGTCTGTTTCAGAATCTGCATCCCTGCTGCCCAACGTTCCACTTCACTACTCCGCTGCAGTAGAAACACACATGACTGACGAACAGCTGTGTACATTCTCAGGCTCCGTGAACTGCAGAGTGTACAAACAGTACTTTACAATAATACCATAAATGT
Source organism: Protopterus annectens (assembly GCF_019279795.1). Classification (NCBI taxonomy): domain Eukaryota; kingdom Metazoa; phylum Chordata; order Ceratodontiformes; family Protopteridae; genus Protopterus; species Protopterus annectens. The sequence goes on from NC_056745.1 coordinate 1,417,734,835, forward strand.
TCAAATAAAAAAATACTTGCTCAAGACAACTGTTTATACATTTCAAGATTTTCTCTAAATTATGTCACAGATATGTCTTAACTGTCTAGATAGCACTGCAATAAAATGGTATAGTTTACCAGTTAATGTCCAAAATCAAACTTTTCCTGTATATGTCCTTAACTTCTTTTCAATAAGGCATATCATCATCATCATCATCATCATTATTATTATTATTATTATTATTATTATTAATAATTTAGTTTAACTAATTACTTCATGGAAGAGTTCTGAAATCAAAAAAGCAGTACCTACATGTCCTATACGTCTATCCCCATCCTAACAGGAGATTCCTTACACCCCTAAGGTGAGTGTAGGCATCAGTGTTTTCAGACTCTTGTTTCTGAAATCCTGGTACAGATGCATAACAAAAACTAAGGTATCAATGTAGCATGTACATGTTGACATGATTTGTGAAGCTTGTACATGCTACATTGTCCAGTCCAGAAAACTGGAGCCGAAGTTTTAAAAACCCTCACTTCACACCATTTCTAGCTATTATAAAACACACACGCTAGTGCTTACAGACCTGTTGGTGGCAGTAAGAATACCCAGTTGTAATTATCTGCTATAGTCTTAAATGTGCCAGTGACTGTATGCCATTAATGTAACTTGTACAGAATATTTGTACATAAATTTACAAGGGCATGATAGTGCTTTAGTGTTAATGCCACAACTAGAGGCTAATGCTAATTACTAGAACATAGCCTAGGTATGTGTATGTGTGTTTTGTCTATACTGCCTCATGGGACTATTTGTATGTTATAGACTTTGGACGAACAGTATTACTTATTATATGCAGAGTTAAAGAGCTTAAAGGGGACGAGGCAGATGTGTTTAAGCTGGAATTGAGAAATGTATGGATTGCTATGTGCCAACATATACACCGACCGGTAGTGTGTTAATTTAATTTTTTTCTGCTATACAACTGTTTGGCTAATGTCTAAATGTTGCAATGCTGAAGGTTTTTTAACACAAGGGTCTCTGGACTATCTATCCTCTCCTTCGCCCTCCCTAGGACTAACTCGTCATCCTCTTTGCGGCCTACCCAGCCCACCCAGTGAAAGGCTTGCAATGCTAGAAGGCTGCTACAATTGCTGATACCCTGTGGCAGCTATAACAGTGTTTTTTTTTTCACAAAAACAAGTACTTCTCAGCTAGAAATATAAGGGTAATAATTCTATTTAAAAGTATCCTACCTAATAAGGACTTTTAGTGCTTGTTACAGCCTGCACAGGAACCACAGCATTAGCTACCAAATAGCACAAACCTCCCCTAGTCCTTTTATTACAAACAGCTGTATAAAACGAGGAAAGTGTGTTAAAGTGTTTACTTTTACTGTGTCTCACGTACCCTAATCAATCTACATGACTGTTCTCTAGTCAAGCTGGAACTCGCAAAGATTGCCTCGCTTCACTCGGCTCACTCCACACCCCTACCCTGCCCCCAATTTCCACCCGTCCCCACTACATCTACATTTATTCAACACCATTTTCACCTGACCCCAGCCACAATCAATTACCTACCTGACACCACACCTCCAAATTAAACCCCTAACACTCAATAGTACAAATTGTGGCCACACCCCACCTGCCTCTACAATCTAACATTACACATATCGTATTTAATCACTCCTTACAATGCTAGTCTTCCTCCCACTGCTCTTACTAACCCTCACTGGCTTAACCTATAACACAGCAATAAACACCTCTATAGCCCTATATACTACAAACTATCACACTACTCATGCTATTATGCATAGGGAAACTCACACAAATTTCACCATTTGCTCCACATTACTTAAAGGAAAGTATTATACCACACTCCAATAAGACCCACATACCTCATCCTTACACTCGTAAGACATCACATATATCCATAATGAATCTTTCATACATAATCAAACATATTTTACACATTATTACAATACTTCTGACTTCAGGAGACATACATCCTAATCCAGGTCCGTTTCACAAAGTATTTGCTAATAAAGGAAAATCTGATTTACTCATCATAAACATAAATACCAGAAGTATCTCTAAAAAACTCCCCGACCTGCATGCCATCATTAGTCAATACTCCCCTGACATACTAACCATAACTGAGACCTGGTTAAAACTCAACACCCTCAATGAAGAAATCTTCCCTCCAAGTTACAATATTCGGCAGTTAGACAGATCTGGCAGGAAGTAGGTGGTGTTGCTATTCTTTTTAAGAGCACACTTAACCTCAAACCCCTTCATAACCCTATACCCATATTTCAAAATGCTGAACTTTAGGTTCTGTCCTGGACCTAAACAGTGAAAAAAACATTAACATTCTTTGCAGTTACATCCATCCAGGTAATAACTCCTCCACTATAGAATAAATGCTTCAATGGCTTAACCATAACCTACCACAAGAAACTATTCTACTGGGGGACCTAAACACAGACTGGTTAGCATGTAGCTCCATTAACCCCTCTAGCCAAATCAACCTTTATGGACTTACTCAACTTATTCATGAACCCACCAGAATAGATAACAAATCCCATAAACAATCCATAATTGATTGGACACTAGTGAGCAACCCCAGACAAAACTACCAGACAGGATGTCTTCCAGATGGACTAAGTGACCATCACCCCACTTTCCTTCTAAGGTAATGTACCATTAACTCAAACCCCATCATTTACAGACAGATCAGGGATGACCATAAGGTACACCAAGAGGACCTAAATGACATCTTAAAACAATGCAATTGGAAACCTCTACTAACCCTAGATCGAGACAAAGCAGTTGACTACTTCAACAACATGTTTATCAATGTTCTCAATTCTGTCACTCCTATTAGGAAAATAAGAGCCAAAGCAAATTGCACTCCATGGCTACATAGGGATACTAAAGCCATACTTAAATCTAGAGATAAGGCCTGGAAGACATGGAAAAAAGACAGTTCTAACCAAGCCATGTAAAACTACAAACAACTTAGGAATCTAGCCAAAAAACAGACCAAACTAGATAAACAAAACTAATTTTTAAGTCTCCAAAACAAACACTCAAAACACACCCCAAAAAGTTGGCACTCCATCAACTCCCTCTTAAAACCTGGTAAAACAACAATCCCTGCCCCCACCTCCCCAAATAATGATAAGTATGACATGGCTTCCCAATTTAATCATCATTTTATAAACTCAATCCAGACTCTATCCACCCAGTTATCCAAGACAAATCCCACACCTACAACTAAAAATGAGAACTCTCCACATAACTGTACCACAGCACCAAATAATATACCCCCCTTCACTCTCTCACCTGTTCCAACAACTAAAATAAAAAAACTCCTCCTAAACTTGAAACCTACCACTTTAGCTGCAGATAGTATACCTGCTACCTTTCTAAAAATGTCAGCTGACTCACTAGATTATCTAGTCTCAATCCTCATCAACCGGTCCATTCAGGAAGCCTATGTTCTTCAAATATGGAAAATATCCTACATCATACTTCTACATAATGGTGGCCACTCCTATGACTACTCCAACTACTGCCCAATAGCCATACTTCCTCCATTATCTAAGCTCCTCAAAAAATGTATTCATTTTCAAGTCATGCAATACCTGAACACATATAATCTTCTTTCCCCCACCCAACGTGGAATTTGTCCACATCACAGTACAACTACTACACTTCTCTCTTTCACAAATCAAATTAATCACCATAGAAAAAAATAATTTTATATCTGCTATCTTCTTGAACCTTTCCAAAGCATTTGACATGGTGTCACATATAAAACTAATAGATGCCCTCACATCCTTATCCTTTGCTACCCCTACCATATCCTGGTTTAACAGTTACCTCTGTGATACACAGCAGCCTGTCCAATGGCAAGATGTACTATCTCCTCTATTTCCAAATTCCATAGGCATACCTCAAGGCTCAATACTGGGTCCACTTCTCTTCTCTTCTCCATCTTCACAAATAACCTGCACACTGCCACACAACAAGCCACTCTTGTACAGTATGCTGATGACTTGACACTCATCTGTGCAGCCCCATCTCTCTCTACCCTACAGCAACTGGCCCAAGAATCCTTCTCTGCTTTTGAAAATTGGATCACTGGTATCCAACTCGTCCTTAACTCGAACAAGACTAAATGACTTTTATTCACTTCAAATAAATCCAAATCCACTCCCCTAACCTTTTCTATCTCATCCAAAAATGGCACTCTAATCACTCCTTCAACCCATACCAAACTTCCCGGGGTAGAAATAGACAAAAATCTCTACTTTGATGTTCACATAGCCCAAACTATCCAAAAGGTTCACAAAAAATGGGTACTCTTTATAGGCACAAGAATTTTCTCACTGATAAAGCAAGAATCACCTTAGCCCAAACTCACCTTCTGTCTACACTTACATACGCAGTCCCCCGTATTAACCCACATTAGGCAACACAATCTTGATAAAACTGAATCATGCTACAACAAAATTGCAAAATTTGCCAATAACTCTACATTCAGAACCCATCGCTGCCAAGTACTAAGAAATCTTAAATGACTTGAATTACCCCAATTACTCACCGGCCAACAGCTAACTACTGCATTTAATATCCTGACCAACCCTGAAAAAACATCTGCTCTACAACAACTGCTCACCCACTACTCTACCACTTGCCCCCTCTGCTCTACCACTAAATCTCTTCTCTGTACCACAAGAGCTAATAACACTGCAGGAAAATCCCTCTAATCTCATATCATAGCTAAAGCCTGGAACCCCCCCATTACCTCTGCCACAAATGTTATACAATTCAAAAAACTACTTAAATCACATCTCCTGGAAACTTGGATCTGCCCATGTATAACATAACTCACTTTCTCCTGTCACTAGACTTCTCCAACCACAACTGAATCAATTCACAACATAGGTCTTGATTCATTTACACCTTATCTACTATGTCAAGTATCTTAGTCTCATAACCATTTCAGCAATCTATGATTTAGCCTATTATATAAACTCTTTGACTTGTCCTCTCAAAGCAAGTTATTATTAATCATCTCAACTGTTGTATTCTAGTTTGAAAATATGACTGTTTTCATGTACTTTTTGTAATTTGTTATTGTTCTTATATTTGCTAAGCTTTTCTTCCCAGGCCTCCACTGAAAATGGACCCAGTCCAGCTGGATTTTCCCGGTTAACAAATGTAAAATAAAATAAAAATATAAATAAATAAAATTGTACACTGAAATGGTGAAAGTGGGGTTTACAGGATTGGACTTGTTAAGGAGTAATTGCAATTGCTCCCCACACCCCCCGCTAAATATATATACCAACTCCGAGATCGCACTACAGTTAGGAAAGGGAAAATACCCCTATTTACACTGTAGTGTGACCCCACAATACCAACTTCGAGTGCCGGTGTTTTCGAAGTTGTGGTCGTTCGCTATTATTAGCTTTCGACCATGTGATATAGACCCAAATAATTACATATAAAATGGTGGCCAATATGAAGACATTCTGAGATATAAATGTTTGGTAAAGCAGTTATGAATATTAGCAATAACTTCATGTCAGCATTAATTAATTTGTAAAAGCTGTGGGGCCTACAGGTGAACATGTGGAGCCATCCAATATTCAGCATTAATGCACAAAATTCTGTGACTGATGCCTACCATTTAACATGAATAGTTTGCAGAATAATATTATTTTGCAATATTGTAGAAAGATTATATGTATAATTTACATAACTAGTGCAATATGAAAAAACAGCAATCTTTTAGTACATTATTGGAAACTTCACAAAATAGTGAACAAAAACATCAACAGTTTCCCTTTGATAACTTGGGTGCTTTAGCGATATAATCCTTTGTTTGACAATAAAGCTGGTAAATTTTGGCAAATAAAATACTGTTATCTTTCATACATTGGGAATATATTATCAGCATTACCATACAGACATTTAATACTGCCACTGGTGTGTAATCCAAGGTATAACAAATGACATTTATCATATTTTACATTTCTTTGTAACTCACTTCATTTATGAGATATTACAAAGCATATGAGGTGTGATTTAAGTATAATATTTTAAAGAAGCACTCTCAGGAATCAACTGGTTTCTTGATATAACAGACTTTATTATGCAGGGGATTAATTAGCCTTCTACTCCTCAGACATGAATTAAGTTACAGGATCTAGGTGGCCACATTCAACAAGGGCAGCTGCTACACTGATCTAGGACACAGCATGCCTTGCCACTTTTGATGCAATTGTTAAGTCCTGTCAATCAGAGTCATGGAGAGAGCCAGTTTGGTAGTATTGATAGAGGTAAGCTACAAACATCATGGTAGGAGTTCTGATGATTTCTCATTTATAGAGCACCTACTCACAGTCTTTGCAGGAGAAGTAATAACTGATCATACACTGGGCATATAAATCAAGCAAATCTTTTTCCTGCTCTCACTTTATTGTCTTAACTTCTGACACTAATACCCGTTGATTATAGGGTAATTTCCTCACTGGAATCAAAAACAGCTCAATGATTGTTCAAAGTTTAGAGCTTTTGGTATCTTGGGAATATAGGATCCAGACATAGTGACACAAGGCTACGCGGATGTGATGTTTTGGGAATATAGGATCCAGACATAGTGACACAAGGCTACGCGGATGTGATGTTTTGGGAATATAGGATCCAGACATAGTGACACAAGGCTACACGGATGTGATGTTTTGGGAATATAGGATCCAGACATAGTGACACAAGGCTACACGGATGTGATGTTTTGGGAATATAGGATCCAGACATAGTGACACAAGGCTACACGGATGTGATGTTTTGGGAATATAGGATCCAGACATAGTGACACAAGGCTACGGATGTGATGTTTTGGGAATATAGGATCCAGACATAGTGACACAAGGCTACACGGATGTGATGTTTTGGGAATATAGGATCCAGACATAGTGACACAAGGCTACAGCGGATGTGATGTTTTGGGAATATAGGATCCAGACATAGTGACACAAGGCTACACGGATGTGATGTTTTGGGAATATAGGATCCAGACATAGTGACACAAGGCTACACGGATGTGATGTTTTGGGAATATAGGATCCAGACATAGTGACACAAGGCTACGCGGATGTGATGTTTTGGGAATATAGGATCCAGACATAGTGACACAAGGCTACACGGATATGATGTTTTGGGAATATAGGATCCAGACATAGTGACACAAGGCTACTGTGGATGTGATGTTTTGGGAATATAGGATCCAGACATAGTGACACAAGGCTACACGGATGTGATGTTTTGGGAATATAGGATCCAGACATAGTGACACAAGGCTACACGGATGTGATGTTTTGGGAATATAGGATCCAGACATAGTGACACAAGGCTACACGGATGTGATGTTTTGGGAATATAGGATCCAGACATAGTGACACAAGGCTACACGGATATGATGTTTTGGGAATATAGGATCCAGACCTAGTGACACAAGGCTACATGGATGTGATGTTTTACATCTGTCTGAAACAGTAATGGAGAAGACAAATACATATTATAATGTTCCATTGCCAGATATTTAAAGTTGCCTTTGGGGGAAAAAGTAAAGAAAACCATTAGAGAAATTCTTATCGCTCTCCTCAGAATATTTGCGCAGATAATGGTATAAACTACTACAATAAAAACAGGATCATAAAAGCATCTTTCATCTTTAACAAACGAATAAAAGGTATAAACTACATTTTCATCTATAGCTATTTATCTAACCATGTGTGTGTGATGTAATACACATACACCTACATATACTTACATATACCCTAATATAGCTTTTTATTTATTTATATTTGGTTCCCAGTAGGACCTAGCCTAATGGAGCCTCTACAAGCACTTAAATGGCCCATTTTTTTTCCATCCAGGGGCAAAAGCCAACATTTCTCAGGAAAGGCAAGAGTCCCCAAGTCCAATTTTTACTGCCCAGCAGGTGGCAACAGTTAAATGGCAAGGAGCAAGACAGTATTCTGGCCCTGTGAGCTTTGATATCTTCTCCCACCCTACCCCAAGAGCAGCTGCTTATTGGAGACAGGATGGTACAATCTCAATTGAAAGCAAGAACACAATGCATTATAGCACACGCATAAGGCCTGCCTACTCTGCAATCATAAACAATAATGTTTATAAAACAAGACAAATTGAGATGACTGCCCATATCGACAAATTTCTATAAAGAAGTGTCCAAAGGTTCTTGTTATGCGCTGTTTCTGTCGCCAGGGAGATGAAATTATGGTATCTTAGCTGTTTCTTATTCTCCTTTGTACATGCCTGCAGGTAGACAATATATCTCTTTTTATACACTTTGTCATACAATTTTGGACCTTGTAAGCTTACACACCATTGTCTGTATGTTCCGTGGTGCTTCTACAGTCCAATACGTGATATATTTTATTTATTTGTTTCCATTTGTTTACCGGGATCCAACTGGATTTAGCATAGCTCATTTCAGTGGAGGTCGGGGAGAAAAGCTCCACAGAGTACAATATTGTAACAGAAAAATATTCATATAAAATACATAGTATGTACAGTTCATATAGGACACATATTAAAAATCACACATGATGTACATATTATAGAAGAAAAAAGAGAATTAATACATAAAACTAGTTTAGGTACATACCATAGGGAAGCAATGGAACAAAAAAGTAGACTGTATAAGGGCCAGGAAAGTGATTGGTTAATGTGGTTGACACAAAGAAAAGTACATAGGCGGGCAGTTAGAAAGGAGGTGAAGAAGGAATAGAGGGTCGGGGGCAATTTAAGTGAGGAATAAGAAGGGGTAGGGCGATAATGATATGTGGGGAAAAGAACTCTAATTATTTGGAGCAGTTAACCAGAGTTAGTGCAGGAGCAAATACAATTGTTATATGCTCTAGAGAGGAGAGGAATGAAGGTCAGCCGGACTAAGATGGAATATATGTGTGTGAATGAGAGGGAAGATAGAGGAATGGTGAGGATGCAGGGAGTAGAATTGGTGAAGGTGGATGAGTTTAAATACTTGGCATCCACAGTTCAGAGTAATGGTGAATGTGGAAGAGAGGTGAAGAAGAGAGTACAAGCAGGGTGGAGTGGGTGGAGAACAGTGTCAGGAGTGATTTGTGGCACGGGTACCAGTAGGAGTGAAGGGAAGGTCTACAAGAGGGTAGTGAGACCAGCTATGTTATATGGGTTGGAGACAGTGGCATTGACAAAAAGGCAGGAGTCAGAGCTTGACGTGGCAGAGTTGAAGATGTTAAGATTTGCACTGGGTGTGACGAGGGTAGACGGGATTAGGAATAAGTATATTAGAGGGTCAGCCCAGGTTGGACAGTTTGGAGACAAAGCCAGAGAGGCAAGATTATGTTGGTTTGGACATGTGCTGAGGAGGGATGCTGGGTATAGTGGGAAAAGGATGCTAAGGATGGAGCTGCCAGGTAAGAGGAAAAGAGGAAGGCCTAAGATAAGATTTATGGATGTGGTTAGAGAGGACATGCAGGTGGTTGGTGTGACAGATCAAGCTGCAGAGGATAGGAAGAAATGGAAACAAGTGATCCGCTGTGGTAACCCCTAACCGGGAAAAGCCGAAAGAAGAAAAAAGATTTAGATGTTCCCTCAGCAGTTGCTTGAACTTGGTAGAATTACTATAATGTTGAGTAGAGTTTGAGGTATGTTGTTCCAAGCTTTAGCTTGTTTGTGTGAATACAGGGCATTCCCATAGCAATTATTTGATTTAGTGACTTTCAGAAGCAATTTATTAAATGACCTTAATATTCTACAATGGGAACTAGGTTGCTAATTGATGGACAGTTATCAGGGTGATGAATTATGGAATGTGTAAGAGTTAGCTGGTTAAAGGTTAAAAGGTCGGGAAGCACCATCCAGTTGAGCTGGTGTAGTGCTTTGCAATGATGAGTCCCGACAGGTTGATTATAAGCAAATCTGGCTACTTTATAATAGCAGGATTCTAGTTGGTTTAAGTCACATTTTCTTAAGTTAGTGAAAATAGGTGAAGCATATAAGAGGGTGGATAGAAGGTGAATTCTACAGATTGCATGCCTGGTGGTGTCAGGTAAGAAAGGTATTATTCCATATAGGGATCCTAATTTGAAATGGACTTTCAAAGATTCAAAGATGCCTAAAATAGCAGCATTATCCTGCCATCTTATAATGCAGTTAGGAAAAAAACAAATTAATTTAAAAAGGGCAGTTGTGCATTAAAAAAACTGTGAATTGTGTAGCAATATCTAAAACCATGCAGAGAATTAGTTTTTGATGTATTCCCTTAGGAGGCAACTTGCTCAAATGTGATTTTCAATAGCATGGCTTGTCACCAGTTCAAAAGGCTCTCTTATAAGACAGCAGTGCTAACTAAACTACTCTGGTCTTTCTCTGAGGGATCCCAAAAGACTGTATTATTTCAGAGAACGAGGGAATCTGCATATCCATTTCTTGAACTTGATAAGCACAGGTACAGTAGTGATGAATAATGTTAAGACATTATAAATTAAATTATGTCACTTGTATTAGAATACTCTTGTCATATTTACAAGTGAGAAAACCAGAGTAAATAATCATACATTCTGCTGAACTCATGGTAAGTAATGATTTTTGTAGCCGGCTTAATATTGTTTATTTCTCTGGATGCATGGCATTGGGGTTGCCATAGTGTTGCAGGAGTGTGCTAAAGCAGATTCAAATGCATAGATGTCTTGTAAGGGTACATAAGGTACAGGTACTACAGTGCTGCAGTAGCTCATTAATTTGCAGTCAAATCCATGAGTACCTTGTCAGGTGCATCAGGTGAATGCTGTGGATCCAATAACATTTTGAGAGCACACTAATGCATAGCCAAATGCACTGTTGTTTTGTTGAGGCACAAGAGCTGTACAGAGAAGCCCCGCTGCAGTGTGTGAACAAAGTGATGTGCTATCCTATCCAAGGGTCCCTCACAGTGGTGTGGCAGGTGAACACATTACTCCCATAACAAAACAGATGCATGTTGTAGCACAGTCCAATCCAGAGGTATCCTGTCAGGATGTGTCAAGTATGCAAAGGAATCTAACTGTGCTGCAGCAGTACACTCATACTTTCTGATTGTAATATTTAGTACTCAGAGGGATCTCACTCTGCTTCAGTAGTACACTCAAACACTTTCTGATTGTAGTATTTAGTACTCCAAGGGATCTCACTCTGCTGCAGTAGTACACTCAAATATTTTCTGATTGTAGTATTTAGTACTCAAAGGGATCTCACTCTGTGCAGTAATACACTCAAATACTTTCTGATTGTAGTATTTAGTACTCAAAGAGAACTCACTCTGTGCAGCAGTACACATATACTTTCTGATTGTAGTATTTAGTACTCACAGAGATCTCACTCTGCTGCAGTAGTACACTCAAATACTTTCTGATTGTAGTATTTAGTACTCAAAGGGACCTCACTCTGTGCAGCAGTACACTCAAATACTTTCTGATTGTAGTATTTAGTACTCAGAGGGATCTCACTCTGCTGCAGTAGTGCACTCAAATACTTTCTGATTGTAGTATTTAGTACTCAGATGGATCTCACTCTGCTGCAGTAGTACACACAAATACTTCCTGATTGTAGTATTTAGTACTCAGAAGGATCTCACTGTGCTGCAGCAGTACACTCATATACTTTCTGATTATAGTGTTTCCTTTAGTAGTGTGTTGCATGTAGACTATGTATACCTTCTTGCTGTTTATTAAGTATTTATGAATGTGTTAGTTTCAAGGATTATGATCTTATCTCATTAAGGCTGGTTGTTTAAAGTGTGCATGCAGGAATTCTCAGGACATAGTGTAGAAACATTTGCTGGATAGCACATAGCAGAAAATCGTCCCTTAATCAAGAAAAGATGTTAATACATAATGAAGCAATGAGAACACTCTTCATGATATGGGAACATTCAGCAAAATTAAACATTTATGTGTTCTGTATGCCATGCAAATGATTAGATGCAAGGTAGTGTGTATCAAATGCATATTACTTAAGTTCAGAGTTGTAAAATGTCAAATGGCCAGCAGCCAAGGACCTTTACCTGATGAACATGTAGGGTCTTAATGTGCTTATAAAACAAAATGTATTTTTAAATGTTTTATTGTTTTTTTTTTTCAGACAGAGCAATTGCCATTTATATGGTAATTTTCTTTCAAAAATGTGTAGTAAAAGTAGTCCTTTCACTTGACTGAGGGTAATATTTATTGTACAGCGCAGAAAGGAATACATGAGTGAAACAGCAATGTATGCATGAGTGTGTGCACAGAGGAGTAAATCTGGTGTCGTATTGCAAAAATATAATTCAAATATATATGTTAGTAAATGCTTCAAGAATATATTTCATCATTTAGGTTTATCTTTGCTTAGGTAACTGTTTATTATGTCTCATCTATATTGATGACGTAATGTGTACTATTTGATCATCTTTGCTTTCTTATTTCATTTGTTCTGTCTCAAATGGAGAATATCATCATCTCCTGAATGTGTACAAAAGTTTAATGCATACCCTTATCTGTGTCTTTTCACCTTTTTTAGGAAGAGTTACGTATATACATTTTAAAATATTTTATTGTGATTTAAAGAGTTGGTTTATATGATTCAGGATTGTTACGTCATTGTGTAAGAAGAATGCTGGTAAAATGCACAAGTAATAAAGATAATATGTGGGCGAGATTTAGAAATATGCAGAATTAACTTTACCTTATCTATGTAAGATTCCAATGTGATGATGCATGTATGTATGCACACACACACACACACACACACACACACACACACACACACACACACACACACAACACATATGTGTGTATGTGTGTGTGTGTGTGTGTGTGTGTGTGTGTGTGTGTGTGTGTGTGTGTGTACACATGCACACCAGAAATGTAATCTCCAAACTATCAGATATAAAACTACATTTCAGCAGTTTGGGTCTGTATTTTCCGGGTAATTATATATAAGTACTTGAAAGCTTTGCTCTCTGACTTTGAGACAATGTAACATTTAATCTTAGTATTACAAAATGGGTCCTCTTCACAATATCGAAATTTCAAAGCATCAAATCACTTGTCTGTGAAGACAAGATGATTGAAGTTTTGAAATATCGAACCATGTCAATGGAGATCACCATACAGTGCGGAATGGGAACTGTACCCTTCTCTTCACTGTAGTGCAATCTCGGGCTTATTATATTTAAGTAGCAGGGGGTGTGAGGGGCACCCTGAAAAAATGTGAAAGAAAATGTTTTGTAACATTATAGTAGTTTTTTTTTTTTTGTAAGGTTCGATATTTCATAGGTTCATAGGTGTTTACTAGGCTAACGACCACAAGGGCTTAGTCATCCATCCCAAATCTCTGACAAGTTCTGATAACCTTGATAAGTGTAATCATGGGCCTGGGAGATGAACCATTTACAGGTTACCTGTTTGCATTAGAGACATATGTGCCAAACCAGGGAAGAATTTTGAGTTTCCCATCCAATTGTCCAAGCTGCACTTGAATTGGATTAGGGAGGAACTCTGCTTCACATGGATGGGAATCTTGTTCCATAGACGGAGTAGTCTCTGGAATACATACCTATCTCTCAAGCAGGTCATATTTATATCACAGACAAGGTTTAAGTCTTTAGAACAGGTAATTCTAGTACTGTTTGTTTTGTGAATATGAGGAGGTCTTTTAGAGTGGGGTCTGACAATGCCCTACATGCCAGGCATAGATCTCCCCTCAAAAGCCTGAAGGAGACAAAATACAGGGATAGGGCCTTGAGGTGGTTTGCATAGGACATATTACTTTTTCCCTGTATTCTTTTACTGAGGCATCTCTGTGGACATTCCAGTCATTGTATATGCCAGGTTAGATACATACCAAAGGGGGCATTGTACTCAATGACAGGTGTGATGAATACCGAATATAGTGCGGCAATCACTTCCTTGGACTTAGATGCCATACTTTTGTTTATAAGTTGCGCAACATAGAATGATTTCCTCACCTCTGTAGACAAATGATGATCAAAGGCTAGATTACTATCTATGTGTGTACCTAAGTCCCTGACTACTGGGTCACTGGGTCAAGTCTAAGTGGTATGTTGTCAGTATGATTGTTACAAAGGATGGATGACTTCCCAAAATATACTATTATGCATTTCCTGGCATTTAGTTTTAGTCCATGGTTCATAGGTTGGTACTAGGCTATCAGCCCTAGGGCCTATACAAGCCTAGCCATAACAATTCCCTGGCTATTTCTTCCCACACCATTTACTTCCCTGGATTTTAACAATTGGCTAAAATTTTGGTGTCATTCAAAGGGGATCCAGTGTCTGTCAGCCTGGGATGACATGCTCGACAAGCCACGTTGCTTCGCTAGGGACGGCTTGCACCTGTCACCACTGGGCTTTCGGATATTGGCAAAGGCTCTTGCCACCCCCATAGTGCCTTTTTTCGGCAAGGCTCAAAATTCAAACCCACCCCCATAGACAGCACAAGGAACAAGAAACTAAGGGTAATGCTGCTAAATGCCAGAAGTCTTAACCTCAAGATGCACGCACTCAAAGCTCTCCTCAGTATGGAGAACATCGATATCTGTGCAGTGACAGAAACCTGGTTCAAGGCTCCAGAGAGCACCCCAGCACTACCAGGCTATACCTCATATCATGCTTTTCGGCCCCAAAACCTGGACCGAACCACAAAAGGAGGGGGAGTTTCCATATTTATCAAGGATATTCACACCTCCAGGTTAGTGGCATTGCACGAAGTATCGGAGACCATCCATGTGCAACTAACAGTGGGCAAGACTGCTTTTCAGTTTATAGCATCCTACAGACCACCCTCTCAAAGTCAGGAATCCCACTCAGCTTTCCTGAAAACATTGGAGAACATGAAGATCTCTAGGAAAACCATTATATTGGGCGACTTCAACTACCCAAACATTGACTGGGAGCACTACTCAAGCCCCAGCACCTTAGCCCAAAGGTTCCTGGAAATTATAAACTCAAATGCTATGGAACAACTAGTCACCACTCCCACAAGAGGGGACAACATACTAGACATGATCATTACCAACATGGGGACTCTATGCTCCACACCAGAAGTATATCCCTCATTGGTAAGATCAGACCATAAATTAATCTCACTGGATGTCCACATCCCGACCCCACCCCCAGCCCAGAAAACCACAGTGAAAAACTTCTCAAAAGCGAACTTCTCACTTCTCAAAACTGAAGTGGAACCTTCAAGGCCCCAGGGCCAGTGGAAACTACGGCCCAAACTGCAGAATCCTATATAAACGCATTCTACGGACATCTCCAGGAATGCATGGATCATGCTATCCCAAACAAAACCAAGACCCAATCATCCAAAGGCAGGTGTCCAGTCTGGTGGACCCCTGCCATAAATAAACTGTACAACAGAAGGAGGAAGCTACTACATGATAGAGCAAAATCCCTAATAGGGAAGGCATCTCTGATCAGTACTAGCAAAAAATTACGATCCCTCATAAAATCCTCCAAGGCCAGCTTCGAGAGAAAAATTGCACAGGACACCAAAGACAATCATAAGGCTTTTTTCAGTTATGTTAGAAACCTGGGATGCAACTCCAAGACTTGTTCTGAGTTGATTCTAAGCGACAAAAAATACACTGAACCCACAGACATCGCCAATATCCTGGCAGACAGGTTCAGTGCAAACTTCTCCACCCCTCCCCCAAAAGAGCAAGTATCTATCCCAGCAGAGGGCTGCCTCCCAAACATCTCTGATGCTCAGGTGAAGGCTGCCCTCTCCAAAGCAAAAACACTGCTTCCATGGGACCAGATGGCGTCCCAGGTTGCGTCCTACATGAACTCCAAGAGGAACTAATCCCTCAAATAAAACAGCTATACAATCTCAGCCTCACTACAGGATATGTGCCCACAGAATGGCGTACAGCAACAGTGGTCCCACTCCACAAAGGTGGAGCCTCTACGGACCCTGGAAACTATCGCCCCATAAGCCTGACTAGCTTAGTCTGCAAGGCTATGGAGAGGATCATCATGGAGCTCATAAACAAAGACATTGGGGACCTACAGACACTAGATCCTACCCAGTTCGGCTTTGTCAAGGGCAGATCCTGCCTTTTGAACCTGGTTGACTTCTTCAAAACAGTTACCAAAGCCATAGATGAAGGGAAGGTAGTCCACACAGCCTATCTGGACCTTGCAAAGGCATTTGACACAATACCCCACTCGGGCATCATAGACAAGCTATCTAGCTTAAATATAAACCCCTATGTCACAAGATGGGTCGCAAACTGGCTCAAAGACAGAACCCACAGAGTGAGAGTTGCTGGAGCCATGTCAGACTCTAAACCAGTCACAAGTGGCATCCCACAGGGTTCTGTCCTGGGACCACTCTTGTTCGGTATATACTTTTCCGAGGTACAGGCAAACGTGGGAGGACTATGGCTCACCAAGTTCGCAGACGACTGCAAACTGGGCACCATAATCAACTCTCCAGCTGACACAAACATCCTTCAAAAAGGTCTCACAGAGACAGATAACTGGTGCCAGTGCCATGGTCTAAAGCTAAATGCCAAAAAATGTATAGTCATACCCTTTGGCAAAAATAATGTGCCCACAAATTACCACATAGGCAGAAACCCATTAAGTACAGAGAAAGTTATTAGGGACCTGGGGACCCAAGTTGATAGCAATCTCTCCTTTGAAAACCACATTGCCATAGTGGTTAGAAAGACCTTCTACATAGCCCACCTCATCACGAAGGGTTTCACATCTAGATCAAGAGAGGTAATCGTGCCCCTTTATTCATCCCTCATCAGGCCCATCATAGAATACAATGCCCCTTTTGGGATGTACCTTACCCAACACCTGCAGCAATTAGAAAGACCCCAAAAGTATCTCGCCAAGAGGATCAAGGGTCTCAAACAGATGCCATATGCTGCTTGGTTAAAAAAACTCCAGCTCTACTCAGTTGCATACCGCCTACTTCGAGGCGATCTATGCCTGATATACAAAGCTATGTCAAATCCAGAATTAATGGACATGCTCCACCTCAGTAAATCTAAATCCCTTAGAGCCACATGCTCGAGGGACTTGAACCTCAGCACAGAAATAAATAGAACTTGCTGGAGGGACAGGTTCATAACCCAGAGGCTCCCTTCGCTCTGGAATAGAATTCCAGTTCATGTGAGGCAGAGCACCTCACTGAATCTCTTCAAGAAGAATCTCGATAGGTGGATGGGGGATCATAGGTTTGTCCCATGGATTACTCCCGTGTCACTATTAGACAGAGGCACAGTAAACTAAACCTTAAAGGGCACAATATACTCAAATCAAGGGGTGGCGTAAGCCATACAGAATCGGGCTAGGCTTATAATTGCCTCAGGGCAGATAGCCTAGTATGAACCTATGAACCTATGAACCTATGACGTGATCCCCGGGGTGAATTTCCTTTCTCCCATCCAATCATCAAGGTTCCTTTTAAAGAAGGCCAAAGAGGCACTCTGCTTGACATGTATGGGCAATCTATTCCAGATTCTGGGGAGTCTCTAGGTCAGGAACCTATCCCTCCAGCATGTTTTGTTTATTGTGATGACAAGGTTTAGATCCCTGGAGTGTGTGGCTCTGAGGGATTTGGATTACTTTAAGTGTAGCATGTCCAACAGCTCTGGGTTTGACATGGCCTTGTATGTTAAGCAGAGATCGCCTCTGAGTAGACGACATGTGACAGAGTATAGCTGGAGTTTTTTAAGGTGGTCAGCATAGGGCATCTGCTTTAGGCCTGTGATTCTTTTAGTGAGGTACTTATGTGGCCTTTCCAGTTGTTGCAGATGTCTTGAGAGGTACATACCAAATGGGGTGTTGTATTCTATAATGGGTCTAATGAGGGATGAGTACAGTGGGACAATGACCTCCTTTTTTCTGGATGAAAAACCCTTAGTGATGAGGTGTGCCACATAGAAGGATTTCCTGACTGTTGTGGCAATGTGGTTATCAAAGGTGAGACCACTGTCCACCTGTGTCCCTAAGTCTCTTATCACACTTTCAGTGTTTAGTGTACTGCCACCTATATGGTAATTCACGGGTACATGTTTTTTCTCAAAGGGGATAACTATACATTTCTTGGCATTGAGCTTGAGCCCATGGCTCTGGCACCAAGCTGTTTCTGTAAGGCCCTTTTGTAGAGTATCCACATCATTTAGGGATTCAATAATGGCTCCCAGTTTGCAGTCATCTGCGTACTTTGTTAGCCAGAGTCCCTTAGTGCTGGCCTGTACTTCAGAGAAGTAGATGCCAAACAAGAGCGGTCCCAGGACTGAACCTTGAGGTACTCCACTTGTCACTTGACTGGAGCTGAATTTGGAGGTGGCTACTTTTACAGTGTGTGGGTTCTATCAGTAAGCCAGTTAGCAACCCATTGGATGATGTAGGGATTAATGCCCAGCTTAGTAAGTTTATCTATGATTCCAGAGTGGGGGATAGTGTCAAAGGCCTTGGTAAGGTCTAGATAGGCTGTGTGAACCACCTTACCCTTGTCCATGGCTCTAGAGACAGATTTGAAGAAGTCAATCAGGTTCAGGAGACAAGATCGTCCCTTCACAAACCCAAACTGGGTGGGGTCCAGTGTTTGAAGGCTGCCAATGTCTTTGTTTATAAGTTCCATGATAATACGCTCCATGGCCTTACAGATAAGGCTCGTCAGACTGATGGGACGGTAGTTTCCGGGATCCATGGTGGATCCCCCCTTGTGGAGTGGGATAACTGTAGCTCTGCGCCACTCACTGGGCACAAAACCTGAGGTGAGGCTATGATTAAACATGACACTTAGGTGAGGTGCCAGTTCATATTGTAGTTCATGTAGTACACAGTCCGGGATGTCATCTGGTCCCATGGATGCTGTATTCTTAGCTTTGGAGAGTGCGTTTTTTACCTGTGTGGCCATTATTACCAGAATTTGGCAATTTTCCAGTATTGAGATGGGCCATTTAGGGGGTGAAAGGGGGGTGACGTTGGCACTTTTTCTATCTGCCAGGATATTGGCAATATCCTTGGGATCAGTATATTTAATGCCATTCTGTTTTAGCTCAGAGCAGATCTGAGCATTGACATTTAGATTCTTGACATAGTTATAGAATGCCTTGTGGTTGTCTTTGGAATCTTTGGCAATTTTTATTTCGTAACTAGCTTTGGAGGATGTTATGAGGGATCTCAGTTTCTTACTGAGGCTAGTAAGGAAGTTTTTTTTCATCCTGGGATTTTCCTCTTTTCTGCAACAGTTTCTTCCTTTTGTTGTAAAGTTTGTTTATGGCAGGGGACCACCAGATTGGCTTCCTTTTTTTTGGATGAGAGCATCTTGGTTCTATTTGGGATGGCACGATTCATGCATGAGTGGATGTGTTCGTACAGTGCCTTAGTGTAGGATTCAGCAGTTGAACTTTCAGTTCCCGTCTGCATGGGTGTCATGAAGTTTGTCCCTTCTGACTTGAGTAGCATGAAGTTGGCTTTGGAGAAGTTTTTTATTACTGGCTTTGACACCAGTTATTTGTCTGTGTCAGCCCCTCCTGGAGAACATTTGTGTCAGTGTGAGATTCAATGACATTTCCTAATTTGCAATCATTTGCAAATTTAGTCAGCCAGAGACCACTGACATTGTCCTTGACTTTTCAGAAATAAATGCCAAAAAGGAATGGTCCAAGGACTGATCCCTGAGGGACCCCACTTGTGACTGGCCTCTTTGTAGAGGTGGATTCCCCAGTTCTAACTTCCTGGGTCCTGTATGTGAGCCATTTGGCTATCCACCAGGTGACATATGGGTTTGCACCTAACCTCTTGAGTTTGTCAACAATGCCCGAGTGGGGTATTGTGTCAAATGCCTTGGCCAGGTCAAGGCAGACAGTGTGAATGATTTTACCCTCATCCATTGCTTTGGTGACCTTCTCAAAGAAGTCCACCAGGATGAGTAGGCATGATCTGCCCTTAACAAAGCCAGACTGGGTTGGGTCCAGTGTCTGGAGGTTTACTATATCTCTATTGATGATCTCCATTATAATTCTTTCCATGGCTTTACATATAAGACTAGTGAGACTTATGAGTCTGTAGTTTCCAGGGTGTGTATATGGCCCACCTTTGTGCAGAGGGATGACTGTTGCCTTTCTCCATTCATGAGGCATGAAGCCTGTTTGTAGGCTGCAGTTAAATGGTAATTGCAGAGATCCTGATTAGTCATGTTTCATGTTAGTTAGAAGGCATCCTAGGATACTGTCTGGGCCCATTGATGCAGTGTTCTTGGTCTTAGAGCATTAAGAACCTGTTCCCTAGTGATAGTAGGGGGAGTTATATTTGCTGATATTCCCTGAGGGGAGGTTGAAGGGGAGAGAGGGGTAAAGTTGGAGCTGAATTTATCAGCCAGGAGGTTTGCTATATCTTCTAGCTCAGTATAGGTGGCTCCATTTACAATGAGCTCTGCAGACAATTGTGTATTGCCTTTGAGGTTACAGACATGGCTAAAGAATGCTTTGTGGTTGTCCTTGGCTTTGGTAGACTTTAGTTGTCCTCTGAGTTGTTTGTTTAGTATGATGAGAATTCGATGGTCTTCAATGATCAGAGGTTCGATGTTCTGAAATTTTGATCCTTTGAAGTGGACCCTTACAACACATATAGAAATAAAACTAAAACTTGTAGTAATCCACATAAATGTCCATGTACTGGCTGTCTGGTTTTATTGAAAAATATAAATCCATGCACCTTAGATGCTACCTCTAAACTCAATGTGTATCGCCCAGTTAATAAGCCAATCACCTTTTCTAAATTCTGTCATATTATGACAAAATTGCATGATTTAGTTCCTCCTTTATTTTTCCATAATATTTCATTAACATAGTAATAATACTAGAACACTGAGATTGGAAACACAAAGAAATGTGAAGGGTAACATGAACTCCGAGAGATGACAACTCAAAAAACATACAGTCATTGCATGTAACAAATAAACACTGTGACATTATATAGAAAAAAGAAACTAATTAAAAAACAGCCAAAAAACACAATTGTAGACTTAGCACTTAAGGTCCAGTATCACAACAAATTCCAACAGCAAAAACAGATGATCTGGACCATCAGGCTGATAAAAAACAGTAGTTTAATAAAACACAGTAAGTTAGCGCTTTCAGGTTTAAAAAAAAACCTTCTTCAGACAACATATAAAAGTTTTGAACACCTTTTAAAATACATAACAGCCAATCAAGGACTCAGTAAAAAGCCCTCCTCCTTTTTAAAAAAGGCTTGATATGAATGACACCATTCAAGCCAGGTGCTCTATCAGCACCTAGATTGATTATCCATCTAGTTTCACTACATTCTGTTATATTTCTCAACCCCCCCCCCCGGTTGGATGAATAACCTGCAAAACCATAAAAGAAAATATGTGCCCATGGTACTGCTTCACATGCTGATAAGGGGCATTATGTGTATTATCTATATGTATAGTTGGCATATGTTGTAACACCCTGTCTTTCAATCTACAATTTGTTTTACCAACATAAAATGAACAACATTGCATACAGTCAGCCAAGTATATAATATGGCTGGCCAAACAGTCAGCATATTGTTTCAATGAATAGCTCTTTCCAGACAGTGGATGAATGAATATGCTGTTATGTCTAATATACTGGCAAGCTTTACGTCTACAGGGGAATGTCCCTTGTCACCCCATGACAGGTTCCTAACTCCCTGTTGGTCTGTACAAAGCAAGCCTTTAAATTCTTACTATGTTTGAAACAAAATGTAGGTTCCTGAGTTATTAATGCCTTCACTCTGTCATCAGTTACCAAGATTTTCCAGTTTTGGAGAATAATGTCACATATGCCCCCCATATTGTTACTATAATTCAAAGTAACTTGAAGGGGTTGCCTGCTTATATCAGTCTCCCTGACATGTACCTGTACATTTCCAGGAAAACCAGGGTTTTGTTTTATTCAGCCTCTTTTCTTTACTTTGATTAAATGTCCACTGTATTACATTCTGATTATATCTGTGATACCCGTGCCCTGGCCCAGCAATCAAGGAGCCTCAGTCCTCACCACTAATACTAGAGAGGATGTCCCATATATGAGGATAGGATAACAAATACACACAGTAAAGTACAATTTTGCTTAAGTGCACACAGAGATCACAGTCAGTCTGGGGCTGGTTGCTCCATTGTTCCCCAGATCCACAATAAGACTCCCCACTGGCACAGCTATAGGGTCCAGATCTCAGCCTAGTTGGCAAGCTAACCTCCCATACCCTCTCTGTCCAACCAGTGCTTCGTGTCCCTACCCAAGTAGCTGACACACACACACACACACACACACACACACACACACACACACACACACACACACACACACACACACACACACACTTTGAGATAAGTATTTATACAACTTCACAGACACTCCTGGGAAAGACTGACACAGATTTTCCAGCTGTACCACTTTACCCAGACTATACGGTAGTAATTACTGCCACCACCAGCTAATAATTATCAGCTACCCAAAGGCCCTTAAAAGGGAGTCCAATTATTACTGTGCAATAGTATTATCCAATAGTAGTATGACTAATCAGTCAAGGCTTATTAGAGTGGCCTTGTACAATAACCTCTATAAATATTCAATGTACTCAGAGCTTAATGTATCTCTACACAACCCAGCCACAGTTAAAAGGTTTTAAAATATTTAATAATAAATAATTAAAACGCAAGAAATATGCAATGTACTCAGAGCTTAATTTATCTCTACACAAATCAGCCACAGGTAAATGGTTTTAAAATATTTAATAATAAATAATTAAAACACAAGACAATACTATGACACCACAGTGCTATTCAAGAGTTCAGAGCTTACACAGAAACTTAAAATAAATCAGTAGTACAGTTCTGACATAGCAGAAAAACACTTAGTCTAATCTTTATAGACCTAGCTATTTCTACAAGAAAACATACTTCTAAGGTAACTTACTTTCACAGAGCAAGGCAGTGTTGAGTTAGATGTCTGAAATCAAAATGCTTAATAATCTCTGGTTCTCACTGTTTAAATTGCTATTGCAGTTCTGATTAAACATTGCATCATCTTTTTATACTTCCTGGCATTCCCAGGCTGACACATTAACTACATCTACATTCTTAACATCCCCCTTTTGTTAGCTTACAGCTGGTCAGGAACAGAGCAATAAAAATACATTTGCATGTTTAAGTCTAGCAATTTAACTCTTGGTTAAAACAGTAGAAATAATTTCTTCATCTAGACTATTTGGCACCACTGTTCCGTTGAAATGGTCACCATATGCTTTTACTGGGTCAGTAGAGAGCACTGTTGCCACATTTATGTAAAAGCATTTCTTTACATTTAAAACACAAGCCTGTATTTTACATTTATATTTACTAATATCAGAATTATGTATCAAATTCTATTTGGCTAGGCTGGCAGCCTTCACCCATCTCTACTAGTATTCACATATCTCCCCCCTGGAGAACTCAAGCTAGTTTTTCAAGTGCCCCTTGAGAAACACCACTTGAGAGGGTTAGGTCTATCTAAGTGTACCTCACCCCATTCCCTGTCTTGCTAATTCCACTGCAGTGCTGTACTGACATATCATATGCTTGCAACCCCAAGCGCCATCTTAGAAACTTGGCATTTTGCTGACTGGCTCTTTTTAACCATGTTAGAGGGCTGAGGTCTGTCATAACAGTGAATTGTCTTCCATACAGTTAAGGCTGAAGTTTCTGCAATGCCCACACTATGGCTAGGCATTCCTTTTCTACTGCTGCATAGCATTCCTACCTGGGTTGGAGTCTATGACTGAATTAAACCACTGGGTGCTCTTCCTCCTCTGAAGAAATCTGGCTAAGTACAGCCCCTACCCCATGGTTTGAACCATCCACATGCACAACAAATTCCTTGATGTAATCTGGACTGGTTAACACAGGGGGTCCTCCCAAAGATTCTTTAAGCTTCTGGAATGCCTGTTCACATGCTGGGGTCCACACTACCTTATCTGGCCTGTTCTTCCTCATCAGGTCTGTGAGGGGAGCAGCTATGGTACTATAACTGGGGACAAACTTTCTGTAGTACCCTGCTGTCCCTAAAAATGGCCTCACCTGCTTTTTCGTAACAGATACAGGCCATGCCTGAATGGCTTCCACTTTGGCAGGTTCTGGCCTTATCTTACCACTCCCCACTCTATGTCCTAGGTAAGAGACCTCTGCCATACCCACCTGACATTTGCTTGGCTTAATGGTCAACCCTGCTCTCTGTAGTCTGCCCAGTACCTCTCTGACATGCTGAAGGTGCTCTGGCCTGGAATGGCTGTAGATGGCAATATCATCTAGGTAAGCAAGAGCAAACCCTCCTGCTCCTGCTAGGATATTATCCACTAGCCTCTGGAAAGTCACTGGGGCATTCTTCATCCCAAAGGGCATCTTTGTGAACTCATACAAGGCAAAAGGAGTCACAAAGGCTGACTTCTCTCTAGCACTGGGAGTCAAGGGCATCTGCCAGTAATCCTTGGAAAGATCAATGGTTGTAAGGTACTTAGCCCCACCCAGCTGCTCTAGGGCCTCATCTGTTCTAGGCATGGGGTAAGCATCCAACTTCCAACTCTGTGTGACTATTTAATTTCCTGTAGTCCACACAGAACCTGGTGCTGCCCTTCTTCTTTGGCACCAGCACTACTGGAGAGGCCCAGGAACTGTTGGACTCTTGAATCACCACTAGTTCCAATAGTTCTTGTACCTTTTCCCTCAGAGTCTGTTTGACTCTCTCAGGCACCCTATAAGGGGCCTGCCTAATAGGCCCTTGGGGTCTTGTATCCACCTGGTGCTGCACCAGGTGGGTGCACTCTGGTTTCCCAGTGAACATGTCCCCAAATTCCTGTAACACTGCTCAGATTTCTCAAACCTGGGTAGGAGATAGCTGCAGGGACATTGCTACCCCTTACACTGAGGTGTTTGCCCAAGCCTCACTGAGGAGATCAGTCCCCAGATCTCCCTCAGACTCCTGCAATCCACTGCAAATGCTCAGAACAAGGACCACCCTACCATGGCAAGGTTTCATTCATGTTAACATAGTACTATTTGTGCCCCTGCTGTCTGCCTAGCATTTCCGCCATGTAATTAACATCACTTACCTTTTTTACCACCTTGTCGGGACCCTCTCAAGCTGCTTGCAGCTTGTTGTGTCTGACAGGAATGAGAACCATTACCTGCTGCCCCCAGCATACTCTCTAGCATGAGCATTCCTGTCATACCACACCTTTTTCTGTTGTTGGGCTTCTGCCAGGTTCTCCTGGGCCAAGCCCATGAGTTCCCTGAGCCTTGTCCTGAGGTTTAGGATGTATGCCACAACAGACTCCTTGTGAGACTTGCACTCACCTTCCCACTCATCTCAAATTAAATCTAGAGGTCCCCTCACCCTATGCCCATACAGCAACTCAAAGGGTGAAAAACATGTGGATTCCTGGGGAACCTCTCTGTAAGCAAGCAACAAATGGAGCAAATATTTGTCCCACTCCCTGGTAAACTGATCTGAAAATGCCCATAGCATAGACTTGATTGTAGAGCTTAACCTCTCAACAAGACCATTAGTCTGGGGATGGTACAGGGTAGTCTTCATGTGCTTCACCTCACAGGATTTCCCCAGACAAGCCAGCAGGTCTGACATGAAACTGGCACCTTTGTCAGACAGTATTTATTTTGGGAAACCTACCCTGCTGAAAATCTCTAACAAAGCATTTGCCACCTTCTCTGCCTCAATAGAGGACAAAGCCACTGCCTCAGGGTATCGTGTATCATAATCCACTACCACTAGGATATACTTTTTCCCTGTGGAACTTGAGGTACTCAGAGGACCCACAATATCCATAGCTACCCTCTGAAATGGCTCCTCAATCACAGGCAAAGGCATCAAAGGAGCTCTCACCTTGTCTCCTGTCTTGCCTACCTTTTGGCACTGCTCACAGGTCCTGCAGTACTCTGTTACATCTCTGGAAATTCCAGGCCAATAGAAGTTCTGCATAATATGCCTCTTTGTACATTTTATGCCCATATGACCTGCACAGGGAATATCATGGGCTATGGCTAGAAGGGCCAGATGGTAGGCTCTAGGCACTACCAGCTGCTGTACTCTCTCACCTTCTAGCCTTCCCTCACGGGTCCAGTAACTCTTTGTTCCAGTATACAGATTCCCCCTTTCCTTGAGACTCAGGTGCCTCCCTAGCTACCTGCCTCAGGCCTTGCAAAGTAGGGTCTGAGAGCTGAGTCTGTCTCAACTCTCTCCTTGTAACCTTCCCAGCTCTCCTTCCACAGGAAGTCTGGCATCCTCTGACAGTGGTGCCTCACTGTCAGCCTGGGTACTACTACTCACCTCTACCTTTGCAGTTACCGTGTCCAAGGGAACATCAGTACCCACAAGCAGCTCTGGCTCACATTCACTCTCACTGCTACAAAGTAGCTCCCTTCCTGAAGTTTCCACCTCACCAGTCCTGGCTACAAGTATGCAGTCTGTCTGGGTCTCCCCCAGGCTACCAGACCCACATGCTTGTCTCACAGCCTCACTGTGTGTAACTGCATAAGTACATGGTACTGTCTCATCCAAATCCTTCCCTCTCAGGACATCTGCAGGATGGTAGTTCCATACCCCTGTTGTCTCAAGACAACCTACTATTGGCATTTTGTCTTTTCCACTTACTGGCTCCCTCAACCTTTGGTCCCCATCTTGCCTCCGTGGACACCTGTATGCCACATGGCCCCAATGGATGCATTCAAAACATTGAACCCTCACTCCTGGATGTGTACCTGGACTAATGGCTTCCCCTGCTACTGACAGATTCTGTTAGGGCAGTCTCTGCTGCCCACCATGGGTTCCTTCAGACCCATGAGCAGGACTGGGGATCCCCTTCCTGTGCAGGGCTGCCCTGCTGGCCAGGTATAGGTCTCCTTTCTTCCCCAAATCATCTAAAGTAGCACATTGTCTATCAGATAACCAGATCCTCATGTCCTCAGGCAAAGTGCTAAGGGCTTGTTCCCTCACCAAAAGGTCTGCCAGCCCTTCAAAAGTGGGAACCTGACATCCACTCACCCAGCTATGAAAATAAGTGTTCAGGTCAACAACATATTCACACACCCTTTCATTTGCCTTCTGTCTATGCTCATGAAACTTTTTCCTTTACATTTCAGGTGTCAGCTTAAAACATTCTAAAAGACATTTTTTACAGCAGTATAATCAAAACAGACAGAGTCAGGCATTTTTGATAAAAAAGTTATAGCTTTCCCATGGAGTAAGAGGGGTCAGGAACCATACCCAGAGCCTTTGGCCAACACTATACTGTTTGCATACTCTCTCAAACATATGAATGAAACTATCAACATTATCCACCTCTTTAAATTGCCGAAGAAAATTACTGACCCGTTGTGCTTCTGGAGTCCAGTTACTCCCTTCCCCATTACCTCCATGACTCTGGCGAAGAGTCAGCAATTCCATCTCATGCCTCCTTTGATGCTCCTTTTCTTCGGCTTCTATCTCCAAACGCCTGGCCTCCAACTCAAGTCTCTTTAGCTCCAGCTGGATTTTTAAGTCCACTGCAGAAAGGTTGAGCTGTCCATTCTCTGAGGATATTGCATCTCCACTGTCAGTCTGATTGTCTTTCTCAGAAAGGTTGAGCTGTCCATTCTCCAAGAATATTGTATCTACACTGCTAGTCTGATTGTTCTCCTGGATGCTATTTTCTGATGCAGCTGTAACCAAGGCTGCAATCAGGTCTGTCTTAGTCAGGTTTCAATGCACCAGTCCCCTAGCCTGGCACATCTCCACCAGCTGGCTCCTTCTCAGCTTTCAATACTCCTCTGCTGACATGTTGCCTGCTCACCCTGACTAACTAAGCTAACAAAAGAAATAAAACAATTGTGATCTCAACTCTGAGGTATTCACTGCATGGCTGTTTTAGAGTACAAAACACCTTCAGAGATCACTGTACATAAGCCACAGGATTCACTCTACCAACACCACTACAAGTCACTACAAGTCAATTAGTATTTGCCAGTTATTTAATATGTGATGTGAATATCCCACCACTGGTAAACACATGTGATGCCCGTGCCCTGGCCCAGCAATCAAGGAGCCTCAATCCTCACCACTAACATCAGAGAGGGTGTCCCATATATGAGGATAGGATAACAAATGCACACAGTAAAGTACAATTTCCCTTAAATGCACACAAAGATCACAGTCAGTCTGGGGCTGGTTGCTCCCTAGCTCCCCAGGTCCCCAATAAGACTTCCCACTGACACAGCTATAGGGTCCAGATCTCAGCCTAGCTGGCAAGCTAACCCCCAGTACCCTCTCTGTCCAACCAGTGCTTCGTGTCCCTGCCCAAGTAGCTGACACATACACAAACTTTGAGATAAGCATTATACAACTTCACAGGCACTTCTGGGAAAGGCTGACACAGATTTTCCAGCTGTGCCCGTTTACCCAGACTATACAGTAGTAATTACTGCCACCACCAGCTAATAATTATCAGCTACCCAAAGGCCCTTAAAAGGGTGCCCAATTATTATTGTGCAATATTATTATCCAATAGTAGTGTGACTAATCAGTCAAGGCTTATTAAAGTGGCCTTGTAGAATAACCTCTATAAATATGCAACATACTCAGAGCTTAATTTATCTCTACACAAACCAGCCACAGGTAAAAGGTTTTCAATTTTTAATAATAAATAATTAAAACACAAGACAATACTACTACACCACAGTGCTATTCAAGAGTTCAGAGATCACACAGAAACTTAAAATAAATCAGTAGTACAGTTCTGACATAACAGAAAAACACTTAGTCTAATCTTTATAGTCCTAGCTATTTCTACAAGAAAACATACTTCTAAAGTAACTTACTTTCACAGAGCAAGGCAGTGCTGAGTTAGATGTCCGAAATCAAAATGCTTAATAATCTCTGGTTCTTACTGTTTAAATTGGTATTGCAGTTCTGATAATACATTACATCATCTTTTTACACTTCCTGGAGTTCCCAGGCTGACACATTAACTACATTTACATTCTTAACATCCCCCTTTTGTTATCTTGCAGGTGGTCAGGAACAGAGCAATAAAAATACATTTGCATGTTTAAGTCTAGCAATTTAACTCTTGGTTAAAACAATAGAAAGAATGTCTTCATCTCGACTATTCGGCACCATTGTTCCCTTGAACGAGTCACCACATGCTTTTACTGGGTCAGTAGAGAGCACTGTTGCTACATTTTTGTAAAAGCATTTCTTTACATTTAAAACACAAGCCTGTATTTTACATTTATATTTACTAATATCAGAATTATGTATCAAATTCTATTTGGCTAGGCTGGCAGCCTTCACCCATCTCTACCAGTCTTCACAATATCCCCTTGCTTTTAAGTTCACCATCAGTTCTACAGACTTCTCTCTATATATCTTATCATTAGTATATAGCCTAGATGTTAAAAAAAATTGTCCCTGAGCACATAAACTGATGCTATTTCTGCAAGGTCTACACATTTTACAGTAGTGGGCCTATGTTACTGTGTTTGTGCTTGCAGGTGTTTTGCATGTGTGTGTGTGTGTGTGTGTGTGTGTGTGTGTGTGTGTGTGTGTGTGTGTGTGTGTGTGTGTGTGTGTGTGTGTGTGTGTATGTGTGTATTTATCTATTTTAATGGTAATCAGTAAAAGCTCTATAAGTGTGTTTACCTTGATTACTGTTTGAAAGCTAAGTGAAGATATGATACAGAAGTGGCCAGAGCTGAGATGATATGCAGTACAACAGCATGTATTATGAGCAGTCTAGCAAGTGGTCAGTGTGGCAGTGGAATGTGTGTAGAGGTTTCTGAAGCAAGATGTCAGCTCTCAGTGGCAAAATTTTAAAAGTGAACAAAGTTACAGGAAAAAACTCATCCTGAGGTTCAAAGGTCTGGCAACAAATCCATTGTTTTGTCCAGACAGTCATGCACATCTGTGGTGTTGGGACTGACCTCACTCCTGCTGTGCTGACCATGCATCAAGTTGTTGTTCAAGATATAAAAAAGATTGTTGTCTTCCGGTCTTTTATGGTAGCTTAGGGTTTTAAAGCTAGTAATGTTTTTAGTCAGAAACCCCTGGTGTATTTCAAGATGTTTGATATGCCTTGTGAGGTACATCCCAAATGGGGGGATTGTATTCAATGACTTCTTTTAATCTGGATGATATTCCTTTTGCGATTTGCTGCACTAAGTAGAATGACTTCCTGACCACTGCTGCAACACAATGATCAAAAGAGAAGAAATGATCACGTGTTTCACGGCCTCTAACTACATTCTCATTTTGAAGTCGGGTGTCCTCTATGCTAACCTGTGTTTCACGGCCTCTAACTACATTCTCATTTTGAAGTCGGGTGTCCTCTATGCTAACCTGTGTTTCACGGCCTCTAACTACATTCTCATTTTGAAGTCGGGTGTCCTCTATGCTAACCTGTGTTTCATGGCCTCTAACTACATTTTCATTTTGAAGTCGGGTGTCCTCTATGCTAACCTGTGTTTCATGGCCTCTAACTACATTCTCATTTTGAAGTTGGGTGTCCTCTATGCTAACCTGTGTTTCATGGCCTCTAACTACATTCTCATTTTGAAGTTGGGTGTCCTCTATGCTAACCTGTGTTTCATGGCCTCTAACTACATTCTCATTTTGAAGTTGGGTGTCCTTTATGCTAACCTGTGTTTCATGGCCTCTAACTACATTCTCATTTTGAAGTCGGGTGTCCTCTATGCTAACCTGTGTTTCACGGCCTCTAACTACATTCTCATTTTGAAGTCGGGTGTTCTCTATGCTAACCTGTGTTTCACGGCCTCTAACTACATTCTCATTTTGAAGTCAGATGTTCTCTATGCTATAAGATGGAGGGCAGGTTATCAATCAGACATGTTAGTATTGCACTTTTTTCAATACTCTTTTCTAATGAAAACAGAATATATTGAGACCAAATAGATCTTAGAATTACAAAGTGACAGAAAGAAGAGATTAAACGACTGTGTTCCTTTAAGACTATTGCTTAGGTCATGTGGCCTTAAGTGGTAGTTCTGAAACTTTGTGCATTTAAGTAGCATTCAGTGCCTATTTCATTAGATCTGAAGAAGCACCTGGATAGGTGTGAAAGCACTTGTCTCTCTCTCTCTCTCTCTTGTTTGTTTTTAACATTTTTCTGCTGTTTTATTAAATTGTGGAACCTTGACTTCATTGAATTCTGCCGTATTGACTCGTTACACTTTTACTTGTCACCCGTAGACTTGACTCACCCTCTGAGTTACATATTTAAACTGATGAGGGAGTTTTTATCTTGCTAGGCAATACACGTCCTCATTTTTGCCAAGATGTTCTTCCTTTTTTTGTACAGTCTGTTGATGTTGGGATTCCACTATGGTGGCTTATTTTTTACTATTGACTTGTGCTTGTTTCAGGTAGGTACAGATGTCACTATGTAGCTATTTATATGATTGTATAAAATCTCTGTGAACCATTCTGCATAGGCAGTGGTGTTCTCAGGGTTTGTGTGGGGTTGAAATTTTACCAGGGTGTCACTTAATTGTAGGAAGTTCACCTTAGAATAGTTCCTAAAGGTTACTTGGTTAGCTGGGGTCCTAAGTTTTATTTTTATTTCAAAGGAGACATCTTTATTGTCTGACCTGGCCAGACAGCACATTACATGGGAGGAGGGGGGTGCAACATTCCCTCATGCTTGTGAGCACAAGCTCCTGGATGGTCATACCACTAGTGAGTATGCAAACTAGCTGGTCCAGGGTGTTTATAATTACAAAGTCCAGGAATCTCTGGGCCTTCATGTTTGATGTTGTATATGATTCCCAGTTTATAGTGAGGTAGTTAAAGTTACCCATGAATATGGTGTTAGGTTGAATGGGGAGTATCTGTAGCACATTTAAATATGTGCTACAAGTTTTCTTGGTCATAGGCGGGGACCTATAGCAAGAATATGGTATTAGACTTTGCTTATAGAAATTTGGACACATAGAAGCTCAAGCGCGTCATACTGTTTGACGAGCCTTGAGGTCTGTTTGTTTTTGATATAAATTGACACACCTCCACCTTTTGCTCCTTCCTGTGCTGTAGCTGTTTTAAATCTGTGATAGGCATTATAACCCTGCACTGCCAGGGTGCTCTCTGCAGCTTTAAACCATGTCTCAGTAACTGTACAGCCATCTACATTTTCCAGGTTAAGGAGAGTTTGCAGGGACTGGAGTTTCTTGGCATTGAGCAGTAACACCTTTAGATTTTCTTGGGCTGGTTTTGCTATGCTGGAAAGTTTATCAGGCTGGCAATGCCAAAAAAGGGCACTATGGGGGAGGGGAGCAAGATTTTATCCAATGTTCAAAATCCTAGAGAGAATAGATACAGACCTTCCCTGGCAAAGCAGCATGGTTTGTTGAACATATCCTCCCATGCTGACAAATATTGTATCTCCTTTAAATGATGCCAAGAACTAAGCCTATTATTAAAGTCAGTTATCTTTTGTTCATACTGTGGCATCATTCCTGGAGAAGATAGAATGCTGCTCAGTGCTAGGCCCATATCAGCCTGTGTCACGTAGTCTGAGAAGTCCATACCGTCTCTCTTCATATATTCCAACAAGGTACAGCTTAGGTTGTTTATGCCCACATCGACTATAATTGAGTCATACTGGTGCTTGTGGCACAACTGCTTGACTGCATGTGTGATCTGGTGAATCCTCTGATCCCTGATAGGTCACTAACTGTGAATGCCTCATTACTCAGCCTAGTGAGTAGGACATCTGTGTGTCTCAGAATGGAGTCTCCTATGACAAACATATTGAGTTGTGGAGTGGTTTGTCTTATGGGCTAAGAAGTTAAGATACCTCCAGATGTGGCTGTATGTGTAGTGGGGGTGTTGTTTTAGTAAAGTGCTTTTGAGGCTGCTGAGTTTGTTTATTGTAAGCACAATGTCTGGGAGGCCTTTGGAGTTTAGGGAGATTATTTTCTATGCGTCTGAGTCATATTATGTGTGTTGGGTGTAATTGGGTCAAAGAAACATTTCAGGTCCCCTCTTCTTTCACTAGATTTTAAACAAAGCACTTATAACTTGGCATCACAAAAAAAGAAAACACATTTGCAAATTCCCACAAGCAGTTGCTACAATTTAAAATAAAAGAAGATTTTTATTTCAGTGAATCCAGACATGATTTAGAGCTTTGTGTTAATTGTAGTGATTGCTTGCTACCAATGTAAAGTTGTAACAACTTATGCAATTGCTACCATTTTAAATGGAGCAGAGACAGACGACTTTATCCCTCCTCCGCTAAGAGTTGAGGGAGGGATGCCAGATTGGGGGACTGCACCAGACACCAGAATAGTTTACTACATCTCTATAGCTATGGAGGGATTTGTAACTATCCTTAGCTTCTGGTGCCAGAAAATTCATGGACTGCCTTCATTTTACTAATGGTATTTCATGAATTATTTTACAATTCCTCAGTATTTACCTTATCTAATTATCATTCATTTTACTGTATAATTTGCAGATTTTTTTTTCTTTTTATTGTATTTCCTTGAGGACCACCAGGAAGATTTGCTCTTGAACTCCCCCTTTCATTTAGATCCAGCTGGGACTGTCAGATTTATACATTTATCTAAGAGAGCAGATACATTTTTTTCTGTAGCTACTTGCGGTATCAACATCTTGGGTGATGCTGTTGTATGCATGTGAATTTAGAGACCTCATCATAGAACTGGAGAAGATCTGTACATTTGAAATCCCTAAATTCTGTGATAGTGTCATTCACTGGTTTCAAGATTTTAAAGGTGAAGGTTTATCCGTTTGTGACTTTACTCAAGAAAGGAATACCAAAGGAATAATATATTCAGACACTATTTTTATAAGAACCGGGTCAGCGATATTTTGTCTTATAGTGGGTTCTTTGATGATCTGGTCCAGGAAATGTTTATTTTTTTTTTTAAATCTTGGAACTTTTGGGCATATCTTAATTTGAGGCATCTGTGTCCCAGTTTACAGAAAGGTAAATAAAATGAACAAATATTGGAATTTTTGTTTAAAGCAAGTTCTTCAACTATATTTAAGAATATAATGTGATTTTCAGGTGACACAAAGATGGTCCTGTAATGGGCCACGGGCAGATAGTTGGTCAATTTAGTGTGATTTGTATCTCAATGAGCTCTTCTTGGGGGTCTCTAGAAATCTGCTTAGAGGTGATGTAGTGTTTAACAAATGTTGTGACTCCACCACAGTTCCCATCAGGTCTAACTGTATTAGTATGCATTTATTAGTTGCAGAAACCTATATTACTGATTAATTTACGTATGTATTAATTGTTCCACAGCAAGAACTGTCCCAGGCTGATGGCAAATAATTGGGTGGGTGTTATAGGTTCATAGATTCATAGGTTCATAGATTAGTACTAAGCTAACTGCTCTTGCAAGCCATTTTAAGCCTAGCCAATTATCCCTTGTGAGACTCAAACCCTGCACCTTGTGTTTGTAAGGCAAACACCTTAACCATTAGGCCACCATCCCCCCTATTTTACTAAAAGCTTTTGAAGTTACTCACATGTGCATTACACTACAGATATACTGCGTAACACTGTTTAGCACATCAGGACTATGTCTTCTGAAAACTCTCTTTCTGTACTACCACAAACATTTAAAAATGCTGTACAGGTGATGGCAGTTGCTGCTTCTTTTTGCATATGTGGTATGTTGTTTAGAATGTCAGAATGTCTGATTATGCCACATGTAAATGCCAGTTGGCATGATATAGTCAAATGAGGCCATGTTCCATTATTTCAGTGAAGTGCACAGGTGACATACCAAACAGTTAAGGTCTACAGTATGCTAACAATGCACCATGAGAGTGGGCTCAGTCATGTTGCGTATATATGCAGGTCATGCTTTATGACAATGCTAGGATATGCTTCCAATATGAATCACAGATCGCCATCTTATTTTGCAGGACACTATGGGTAATGGGTTCCAATGTTAATACACTACATCTGGTATGATAATTCAGGGAGCTTCTACTGGGACCATATGAGCAGAGAAGGATCTTGGTTAAACTGACACCTATCAGACAATTGACCATGGTCCCCCACCGTACCAGTATCCCATTACTTATTTGTGTCTCCCCGGTTACCATACCAACGCTGTCCAAACCTGTCAGTGTGCATACAATGATTACTGTGATTTGGATTTAATTGAAATATTTTATTTCAATTTTTACAGCAGAAACTATGATTTACATTTGCTAAACAAAGTAAAACACTGTCTCATTGAAAACAGACTTAATATGAGCAACAGTAAACTTTTCTTGCTTTGAAACTCACATTTATTAAAAAACAACATCTGGCAATTCAAGTCCCCTTCAATAAACAGAATATTGAAGAACTAATTAGTACCTATGTGAGGGGAGCAGGAATTCTTCTCAAAGATTTTAAAATTAAACTGATGTCCAGTTATTTGCATATATTACTAAATGTCTTTGACATTAAAAATTTCAGTACAGTCAGAGATCTTATTGCAATTGGCCAGCCCAGGATTACCACATCTAATGAATGCAACATCTCATTTTACATTGCTACATCTGTTGGATTTTACACCTGGTTACATAAAACACGATAGTAAGTGAGTCACACGGTCACGTTCTTGCATTGCACAGTGTTGGAGAATTTAAGGCTTCTCATCCTCTCATCTTGGAGTCATACACTTGAGTATGAGCACTTTGACTGCTTGTGGAGCTGTGTTTCGATATGAATTGAAAACATTTTGCTGACAACATTTTTAAAAACTGGCTTTGTTCCTGTTAGGTCACATGAAAGGAACACAATATTAGATTATTTTTCATTATCTTGACTTCATTCTTTTGTTACTCCTCTCAGATTTTTCTAGTTTGAAATGTGAATTATCTGATTTAGGGAAAGGCTACTTAAGAATTTTCTGCTTACATAGTAAACATGCTGTTTCTGAAAAAAATGATACTTGTACTCTTTTCAGTTGTGTCCTTACAAAAATTTATGAGAAAACTATTCCATCATGTTTAACTTTCAGTAATCAATATGCATTTTCACACAGTGAGCAGCAGGTGGCAGTAGTACAGCTGTCTTTCACTTTAACACCTCACTGTAGTTCTGTAGCAACCCCTCCACCTTACAGAAATATTCTGAGGAATCTTATAAAGACATTTTATGACTGCAATCCTCCTATAAGCATAAGACACAGTACAAATACAATTCTAAAACTACTGAACAGGAAATTAATAATAAATATTGACTAAAAGATTCAGACTAGACTTTTACTTTTTTTTAATTCATTATGCAACTTTAACATTCAAACCCAAGTCTCCATTTAGCTTTAGCTATAAAAGCACGGACAGTGTTCATAACAGTACTTACTACTAGCAACCATTGACGGCACTATCCCACAACTTAAATTGCTTGAAATAATACTCCGGGAACAGCTCAGAAACACCATTTTCTAGAACATAAGGTTAATGAATTGCACAATATAAATATTGTTGTAACTTGTCTAGCATATGCATAACTCTTAAAGCCCTGCCATTCAGACATGTTTCAGAAAGAAGGATGGATCTCCCCAAAGTAGTATCATCAGAAAGTATATCTTTTCCTTGTATTCATAACTGTAATCTTGTCTCAGCAATGCACACAATTAACATAAGATATGAAACCTTGAACATGACAGGCTAGAAACTCAAGGGAATACAATGATTTTGATCTTCTGGAAATTTATGAAGGCACACGCACACATGCATGAACTTACAGACACACACACAGACATACATACACGTGCACACACACACACACACACACACACACACACACACACACACACACACACACGCACGCACGCACAGACACACACACACACTCACACACACACACACAATGAAAAATATTAATAATAAACCCAAATCAAGAAACCACTTTTGAGCTAAAGTGATTATGGCTAAGTAATAAAGCACGAGTGGCGCTAACAGTCATGAACTTTGTTCAGGCTGCAGTTATTCTAATATTCATTTCCATTATTTTCCAGGTTTATTCTGTCAGTATACCTCTGGGGCTAAGGCAACAGGTTACAAATGAATTACGTGCATTGACTGGAGTTTGAATCTACTAATATTTACTTCCATGCTGTCTGATTCTGAACAAGTAACTAAACAGGACCAAAGTTGCTGGTCAGATCATCCAAAGTAGGGTACCTGTTTGTAGCAGACATTATTTGCATAATAAAAATTTGTGAACTAATAAAAATAAACAAATATAATAGAAAATGTATTTCAAATACAGGTAAATGAGATTATATTGTACAGATGGTAACAAAGTTCCCTGATATTCATTCTGTGGTTAATAAGGAAATTATTGACCAGTCATATTCTGATTACCTCTAATAATTATTTTAACTGAAGGTTGTTCATAAAGGGCATTTCAAAATATTATTCTCTATGCAAAAACATATAGCAAAACGGAAAGATTGGTTTATCAACTGCTCTCAGACAAACAATTACAACATAAGTAAAAAAATCCAATAAATGCATATTAATGACAATCGCACCACAAGTCAGAAGTGCCTGTTATTAATGTCCCTGGTAACTTTGCACCAATTGCCAGACACAGACAAAGGTAGTTGACAATTGTCTTGTATTCCATTCCTCCTTACACAATGTGTCAAGCAGCAGTAGTGACAATATCTGAGTAACACAAATATTCCTCTGCCATTTATTATAGAACTGCATGCCTGGACAACTTTTTAAGGTCAATTTTGCCAGTCAGCCCAACACAATGTATTCTAACATCTGCAAACACAGACATGGCACCAAGAAATAGTGATGCCTTTAATACTGAGATAACAATTACATGTGTACGTTTTCCAAAAAAAATCATATTTATTAAGAAAGAAGAAAAACAGCACAAACCATTACAAACAATAACCCCCACTAAGCTAACTAATGCATTATAAGGCAATACCATTTATCTTTTAATTATTTATTTTATTTAAGTCCATTCTCCAGGGTAAGGGCACTGATCAGCAATTATCAGCTTCAGGCCCAGCCTGGGTTATATAGATATGATAGTTAAAACGACAATATATTAGCTATAATGAAGGATGCAGAATGCAAGTGTTGACAGTCCAAAAAAAAAATCTATATCTATATATCTTTATCTATATCTATATCTATATATATATCTAATATATATGGGTGTGTGTGTTTGTGTGTGTGTGTGTGTGTGTGTGTGTGTGTGTGTGTGTGTGTGTGTGTGTGTGTGTGTGTGTGTATGGGCATGCGTGTGTGTATACGGCTTCCTATTACAAGAATGAAAGTTCAGTACTTCGAACTTGTAATAGGAAGCCTCACTTCTGCGAAAGTTCACTTTAACAAAAGTGAACTTTTGTGTAAATGCACTTCACCGAAAACACCGCAGCACAGTGGAAGACATAAAAAACAAGCTATATCCTCCACTATGGTGCGATAGTCACAGACCTTAGGGTTAGGGCACAGGTTAGGGTAAGGGAATAGTTAGTAAAGCTATCCCCTTACCCTAACCCATGCCCTAACCCTAAGGTTCATGACTATTGCACCATAGTGGAGGACATTGCTATGTCCTTCACTGCGCTGCAGTCATCACGGACCTTAGGGTTAGGGCACAGGTAATGATAAGGGGATAGCCCTACAGGCTATCCCCTTACTATGACCCATGCCCTAACCCTAAGGTCTGTGAGTATTGCACGGAAGTTCAGTACAACACCCGTTTGTTTTACTGAACTTCGTGTAAGTGCACTTTCGATTAAGTGCACTTTCGCTGCAGTGAGCATTCCATGCACTATTTCGAATTAGTGAAAATTCGATCTAGTGTATGGAACCTGTGTATGCATATATATATAAATGTTTGAAAAATACAAACCATGACAAGCAGCTGAACTGAGAAGAGGGTATGACAACAGAGATGAGATATGTTGAGAAAGCTATGGGCATATGTTTTTAATTTATTTATTTGTTGTTTTTTGACCAAGCCTATGGGCTGATCCAAAAGAACCCATTTCATAGATTCACAGGTTCATAGGTGTGTACTAGGCTAATGGCCCTGGAGCCTTTACAAGCCTAGTCCATAGGATTACCCTGACATCATGCCACCCGACCTTAGTTCCCACTGCTTCTGTAAAGTAGAACCACTGGAGTGACCCCCAGGGTGAATTTTCTATTTTCCATCCACTCATCAAGATTTCTCTTGAAGAGAGCCAGTGAGGCACTCCGCTTGACATGTATGGGAAGTCTATTCCATAGCATGGGCAGTCTTTGGGTTATGAACCTGTCCCTCCAGCTTGTTCTGTTGATTGTGGTAATGAGGTTGTGGTCTCTGGAGAGTGTGGTGCGGAGGGATTGGGATTTCTTTAGATGTAGCATTTCTAACAGAGCTGGGTCAGACATGGCTTTATAAGTCAGGGAGAGATCGCCTCTAAGTAGGCGATATGTGACAGAGAATAGTTGGATTTTTTTGAGTCTGTCCATTTAGAACAAGTGTTTAAGGCCTAAGATTCTCTTTGTGAGGTATTTTTGTGGCCTCTTCAGTTATTGTAGGTGTCTAGTGAGGTACATGCCAAATGGGGCCTTGTACTCAATAATTGGCCTAATGAGGGAAGCGAAGAGGGAGACAATTCACATTCAGTTTCAGCCACATCGCAGGATTTACAGAACCATAACTGAAAGAGCGTACTCTAGTTTAGGTAGTAAAGAGAACAGATCAGATTATAATTACTTTCAAATATACACAGTAGTTATACCGTGATGTGATTCAAAGTAATTTACATTAGTTGTATGTACATCTGTAGAAAACATGAGCTGGGGGCTAGTGATAAGATGTTAGTGGTTAAGGATGGAGGGTGTAATAGAAGTGTGTGTGTGATTTGTATGAAGGAGGATGATGGGGGGGTTGGGACATGAGCCAGGGGGCTAGTGATAGGATGTTAGTGGTTAAGGGTGGGTGATGTAATAGAAGCAGGTTTTTTATTTGTATGAAGGAGGATGACAGGGGGTTGGGACATGAGCCAGGGGGCTAGTGATAGGATGTTAGTGCTTAAGTGTGTAGGGGTGTAAAAGAAGCGGATGTTTGATTTGTATGAAGGAGGATGACAAAGGGATTGGGACATGAGCTGGGGGCTAGTGATAGGATGTTAGTGGTTAAGGATGGGGGGTGTAATAGAAGCGAATGTGTGATTTGTATGAAGGAGGATGATGGGGGTTGTGACATGAGCTGGGGGCTAGTGATAAGATGTTAGTGGTTAAGGATGGGGGTGTAATAGAAGCGGGTGTGTGATTTGTATGACAGAGGATGATGGGGGGGTTGGGACATGAGCCAGGGGTCTAGTGATAGAATGTTAGTGGTTAAGGATGGGGGTGTAATAGAAGCAGGTGTGTGAGTTGTATGAAGGAGGATGATGGGGGCATAAGCTGGGGGCTAGTGATAAGATGTTAGTGGTTAAAGATGGGGGTGTAACAGAAGTGGGTGTTTGATTTGTACGAAGGAGGATGAAGGGGGGTTGTTGAAGGAATGGGGAGTTGGTTATTATAACAGACTTTCAGATCTTTGAGGATTTATTAGTAGTGAGTGTTTTGTGTGGTTTGTATTGAAATTGACTTTATGTACAGATTTTGGCCACAATTGGAACTCTAAGAGTAACGACAAATGTACCCATAGCAGTAACTGTATCCTGTACCACATTTGGAATGGACATATAAGTCAAGTCAGGGGTAAATGATGAAGGAAAAGCTATGAGCTTTCCCACACAAACCACCCATTTGCATTACTCTTTAAAATGGAGGTTCACCAGATATTTCCAGTGAAAAGCAACGTACGATTACTGCTGCAAGCTGAAGTACCAGCTTTAAAACAATGCTCCCAGCTTATGTGTCCAGCTGAAAAGGAAACTCTAGTAGAGAATGAGAGCTTTATCCCATAATATTTATTTGTTATCTGTGAACAGAGAATGTTAACCTTTGGGCAATGCCAAAATTTACGCAGCATGTCAATTTAGTTGCATGGCAACCTGTATAAGCCTTCCAAATGCCAAATCTTTTCAGCACAATATGTCCCAGTGATAAATAACCATCATATCAAAACAAGAAGCATTTTTCATTCCCTTATAAATTAGTTTTTTTTGATGTTCTATCATCTTCAAAAAAACTATTGGAGATTTGCACTCCATTCTCAAACCACCACAGCTCACTTCAGGCCCCTGATGCTTACACCCATAATCCCATGCAATGACAGGCTCCCTGGAGTGACAGCCTTGCAAATGGGAGAGCACTTGTGCACAGTGATGTCCCCTTACCTCCATGTTGGACTCAGGGGACCACACCTGCGGCACTGCAGAGTTGGATGAATCTATTGAGGAACTGTCATACCACAACTGGTGACAGATTTTTGCTGACCTAATTCGCATCCTTGTGATGATTCGTCAGTTGCACAGGCAGTGGGAGGACAAGGAGGCTGTAGCCCAAGGACATGCTGTCCAGCCATAATGAACAAACTTCCTTAGTTCCCTGCCATCTCCTGCACTCCAATGTGGCCCCCACCCAGCTT
The DNA here is from genome assembly GCF_019279795.1 of Protopterus annectens. NCBI lineage: Eukaryota > Metazoa > Chordata > Ceratodontiformes > Protopteridae > Protopterus > Protopterus annectens. Next base: position 1,417,776,553 of record NC_056745.1, read on the forward strand.
CTGTGAGACGATATGTCCAACATACCCCCTCGCCAGGATATGCAGACCCATCCTCCTCTAAAGCACTGTCAAATTTCTTGAGCTGCTAATTACACTCAAGTCACTTGGGCCATAGTCAGGGTTTAACCTCTTCCCCCTGTGCCATCAGCACAATTTTAATTATTTTTATCAACTTTTTAACATTTTGATATGCAACAAAATAATGTATTAAAATTATATCTGCAAATATATACATATTTAAAGGGATGTATTAAAGCAGAAAAGTATGTATTGTTTATATTTACAAATGTGTGTACTAATAATCATAAAATGTATTTTACAACTAAAAGTGAATGCCAGGCTTAAGAAGGCCTATAAAAATTAGACAATATATTGGGCCCTGCCCAGCATCTGGTACACAGGACAGACATAATTTATGAATTTACAGGTAGACAGCAGAACTGACAAATGGAATTTAGTGAAAATGACTTCAGAGTACAGTATAGAACGATGTCTATGCATGATTTGCCATTTCTCCCCCTTGGCCATCTGTGCTTTTACTTATTCATGGGAAATCAATGGCTTTATGACCTGATATTCCATAGCAGTTCCTCAGTAAAACAGTTAAGGATATTCAACTAATATCAATAATAATGTACACATTAATCATAGCAAAATGATATGACTCATACCGTATAGTATCTGAATCAACACACCACAATAAGTAACTTCTCTTTATATTTAATTTTCTTCAGCTGTTAAAAAGACATGCAGGCTATTCACATCTTGCAGTCTAACTTTTGTCAAATTTTAAAAGACAAAGAATGGAATTTTAAAAAAATGTAAATGTTGTCAAACTCTTATAGTATTATAATGTGCAAGAATCACACAAAAAACACTGCTATTCATAAAACATAGCAGTGCATACTTATGCAGGCTTACACTATATGTTGCTCAAGATAGTGTAGTTGGAGAACAAGAACATTATTATTATTATTATTATTATTATTATTATTATTATTATTATTATTATTATTATTTTGTTGTTATTAAGCATTAATGAGGTGCAAATGTAGGTGCCACAGGCTGTATTTGTCTCATATACATAATAAATAATGCTTGATGTCATTTATTTATTTTATTTATTATAACATTATTTTACCACTATAAATCCAACTGGACACAAAGTGCCCGTTTTCAGTGGAGTCCTGGGGAGAAAAGCTCCAAGGACGTTAACAGAGAACATTCATGGTTTAGATAACAATAAAAAACTGGTATACAAGGTAAGAGAAACAAAGAAGTACAAGAACAATTTTGTAAAACAATAAGATACTCAAACAATAAGATACTCAGGAGTAGAACCCCTATTTGCAATATTTACAACAAAAAAAGTACATATCAGGTGAGTATATCAGGTGAGAATATAGTGTATGCAATGGAGGCATACAGTGGGTCACTTATATCGAGTAGTGGGACTTCAAGGGGGTTCTTTGCAGTTGCAGAGAGGGTTAGCACTGAGGTGTGAATTAAGAAGGCCCTTGAAGGTGCTTGTGTGACTTTGTAGCCTGAGTTCAGGTGGGAGGGTGTTCCATACTTTAGCAACATCATAAGAGAATAGGGCCTCCCCGGCGCTGTTATTACATGGGATGATTTCAGTCAGGTTTTTGTTACATGAACGTAGTTCCCTTTTGGGGTTTGAAAGTTTAGTATGTCAGCTAGGGCAGGGCTCTTCCCCGGATGAAAAAGAATTTGATGGGCTATGATCAATCGGTGGTGTCGTAGGAGGTTTGGAAATTCTAAGCAGTGCAGTTTGATGTCATGAGGCAGAAGGAGGTACACTTTGGTGTAAAAGGAGCATTCAAAAAGGAAGAAATGAACGGAGCATCTCAAACTCACTGTACCCCGGTGCCGCTGGAGAGAAGAGATGTGATAGGTACATGTGGTGTGCAGCTAGTTAGGCTGTGCTATGATCTTTAGCTCCATGATGGAAAAAAACCTATGCTGACTGAGGAAAAGATCCTCGAGACATACTACGTAACTAGAACAATAGTGGATGCCATTTTGTTCACTGAATTTCATTCCAGACACAATAACTGACTACACTAAACTATCACAGCTGGTGGATGGCACTGCTAAAGTCTGAAATAAGCAAATATATGAGGAGTGTGCTGTGATGTTTTCCAGGTTACTTTTCTCATTATGACACAGTGTATCCCTATACCTGCACTCTAGACATAACAGAGAAGCACATTCAAATGTAGTTGGGATGAAATCTTAACAGGTAAAATCAGTACTAACAAAATAAAATTCTCTCTTACAAGCTCTGCCAAAGAATTTTGAGACTACTCAAAACAACTGATAAAGTCTGACTGAAAATGAAGACAGAATTGAATGTTTCTTCACACTCAGTTCCAAGTTCTATTTTTGGAATATTTTCCAGTAAACTACAAGTGGGGAGCTGTGTTTTAATCAGCTGTGGGAATAATTTGGGATGCGCTTTAATTCATTTTTCTTCCTGGATCTTTGCATCACTCATGTACTTTGTCCCCTTTGAATAGCCACACACGTCACTGCAATATTATAAGAAAGAAAAACAAATTTTCAAAAGACAATTGTGAGAGGACTTCTGAAATCATTCACTTTGGGAGTTTGGCTGTAGGCTAAACCTATCAGCTACATATCCACAGCAGTTAAGCTTTTTTTCTGGAAAGTTTAAATAATAAAAATAAAGGTAAACACATATTTAGAGCTTCTAGTTTAATGGCTTCTGAACATTTGTTTTTCCTTTTTCAAAAAGCTAGCATTTTTATTTGACATAATGGTTTAGCAAACCATTTGAAGTGTTGGGAAACAATTCAGGCTGCTTTTTTTTCTAAGAACAGCTTTAGAATGAGCAAGACAGTTCATGCACTAGGTAATCACTATATGTAGATATCTGCTCATTTATCTACATATTTTCAAACTGCTTTCAAATCTTTTGGGTTATGTCATTCAAGGTGTGGTATTTTGAAAAGAAGAGTCACTTCGTCATTCCTTGTGCCATTCTGTTTGAATGTCTATTACTCACGAAATTATGTTTTGGTTTAAGTGCAGCTATTGCTAGGCCGATTGCCATATGCTGTTCTACGTGTAATCTTTAAATCATCAACGTCATATGAGTAAGATTTCAAGAATGATTAACGTCTAGTCATAATATACTTCCAATTACTTTCATTTACCATGTGACCATTGACAACCTTTCACAAAGTATGAGTCACCACTGCACAACAGTAAACATTTATTCTACCATAGTAGTTTTAGTCAAACAAATTGTCCTTCTGGAAGATGCATCCTCTGTCAACATTCAGGAGTACTCGTATCTTTATTTTTACACTTTTTCAAGTCTCTTTTCTTCATTACTTCACCTGACATGTCATTTCTGGCTCATTAACAGAAGGAAATTTGTTCTTAGAATATGCTAAGCAACTAATATCCCCAACACGCAGTCTACATCAGCAATCATTGCAGCCCTTTGTATCATTTGCCTTTGTTCAGAACAGAGTCAGCCTTTTCAAATAAATCCCTCAGCTGTTGCAAACTCTGCAAACTGAATGCTGTTATACGGTTAGCCATTATCAAGTGTGAGAGTACAAAGTGTGCCATGCGTTGCAAAAATAATATCCAAGACAAGAATTACACTATTGATTGATATGTAAACTACAAGGTCGACCGCTAGAAATCTTGAGCATTTATCTGTCAGTAAAAACAAATAATCTGCATTATTAACTGCCTCATGAATAGCAACACTTATGCTCATCCAGGGTACTTTTTGAAATACTGACACCTTAAAAGGAACACTTCGTAGTTTGCTGTTTATTAGCCTATTGGAAAATACTTACGTTAACCTTTCTGTCTCATGCAGTCTATATTTGAGAACTATATTTTATATCTGTCCGTGACCTTTACATATGCTTCACGCCAGTTTGTTTACACATCTTCCGTGATGTTTCTTGAATTGTCATCCTTGTCCTTTTTAGCACATCTGAAGTTCTCATATGTTTTTAATTCTCATCATCTGTGATATCCTTATTTTTTAAGTGATGCATACTAGTTGTAGAGAGATGTTTTACCTAAGTTAATGCTTGAGGTCTTATCTCACTTTTTTGAGAGTCAGAACTCTAGGCAATGTATATTTGAATCTCTTGTTTGCATTAATATTTGCAGTTGTTATCATTGGACATTTCAAAATTTAGTGAGTTGTGTTTTCTCTTCTTCCTTTATAATGTAATCAGAACTGGTAAGCTAATAATTTCTGCAACTATTTTTCATTTAAGAGTGGTTTTGATTTGGGGGTTGTAAAAGACAAACTCAGGTGGTCTGTGATAAACTATCAATGTAAACTCTTTTCCAAAATATATATGAAAATTTTCACAAGTCAGTATTATTATTCCTCCCTTTTCTGTTTGTGATTTTCTCTCTTCTACATCTGACAATGGTCTGCTGGGTAATACATTTTTTCACCTATCACCTCACATTTGGCTTAGATCTTTTCCCAAACCCATTGAACTTGCATTAGTCGCCAGCACTTATTTAATCATTTATTTTTTGTTGTTTTCATTTTGGATTGCATGATGATGTCACAGTCTCTGAACTTAAACTTTGTTTCATCTATTTATGCATTTCTTTATCCTTCTATCCATTTAAACTGAATGACTTTTTTATTAATTCCCTGAAAAAAACTGTTGTATTGAATTATTTAATAAATCTTGACATATAGTTTGTCATAGCTAGAAATATCTTACCTCTTTTGCAATGATTGGTGAAGACATATCATGTATTGCCCCGGACTTGCTTTGTGACAGTCACTTTCCATTTACTGAAAATATAAATCTAAAATATATAAGTAAGAACTAGTCAAATTCACCCTTCTTCCTGTAAAGCATTGACTCATATTTTTAATCCATTCAAGAATTTCTGTTGTAATTATCATGTGCTGTCTGGGTCCCCTACAGATGATTGAAATTTTAAAACTTCCACTTTCATATGGCCGAGACCATATGATCAAAGTTTTAAAACTTTGAATGGTCTGAACGGAGATCTCTGTACAGCACGGAACATGAATATTTCCCTTTTCCTCACTGTAGCGTGATCTCAGAGATGGTATATTTAAATAGCTGGGGGTGTGGGGGGTGCAGGGAGACTTGCCCCCCCTGCAAAAACATTCAGGAATTTTATTTTTGTTTTGTTTTATTTTTTTCAGGCGTTCAAACTTTTGAAACATTGATTATATGGTCTCTGCCATATGAAAATCGATGTTTTAAAAGTTTGATCATCTGTAGCAGATCCCTTGTATCATGTAGTGGAACATCGATGATGTTGATCTTACCCCAAAGAACAATCTTTAATACTCCCATGACCCTTATTGGAATCAAAAGTGTTACATTGTTTCTACTCTCTGGATGCAGCTTTAATTAATAGTAGCTTGCCCTTAAAATCTAGTCGAGTGAAAGCTTTATCTCAATTAAATTTATTTATAATGATATCACCTGTTTGTCTATACACATGATCCTATTTACCGCTCTCATGTTAATATATTTATTATTATAATAATAATTGCAGATCCAGATGGAATCACCACAGGAGATAAATTGCCTCAGGAAAGGTATTTCTTTATTTGAGTATAAAACACAAGCGCTTTCGCGTAGCTGACTACGCTTCTTCAGATGTAATTTAACACTAAAAACACAGTTATTTTATATAAGACATTTTGGCGCGCAAGCCAAAGAATAGTTCAATTAGAGTCACTGCCTAATTGATTAATTAATTATTCTGTTCATTCAAGAGTCATAGAAACAAAACACATTGAATGCATAAGAAATAGATCCGTTTACCATTAGAACTGAGTCACGTTTATAAATCGTATGAACATTATAAGGCATCTGCCCAAAAAAGGTTTAGATACATTTAAAAAACATTTGAAAAACAATAGAATAGAGAGGTAAAATCAGACCCAATTTAAGGATTTAATGCACATTTAAACAGTTCCGTAGCATAAATGTGTCAATAAAATAAATTAACTAAAATGCAGTCTGTTTGTTTCTCAGAAACCATTGTATTAGTAAATTCATTTCAACAGAGCTCAGCGCTACTATTACGCTAAGTGCAATATGAACTGTAAAGTATAGTACATATAAGCTAGAGATCTACTTTCTCGGTTTATTCAAGAGTTGTAACTCATAGTAAGCAATTAGTTCATATAAATATACCAAAAAGGTTTTTTAGCGCCCAAATATGTATTAAGCCAATACCATCTTGACTAATCCAGAACTCAAATAAGCTTGTCAGCATATTATACACAAACAATATATGTATTCCATTATGTAACGTGTTATTCAATTGAATTATATAGCTCACAGATCCATCAAAATCAAGACCATATATTTTTGAAATCATTAGGCTTCCAAAATGGTTTTGCAACAAATGTAAAGGGTATAACGCTATGTGCGTATACAGATGTGCGCTAGATATCCGAGTTGTTAATCTAGTTTATAAACTAAAGTTATTATTTAAAAACCAGCTCATAATATCAGAATGTACAAATATGTATAGCGTATCCTTCTGAAAACTATATAGTTGCACTACATAATTCAAAATGTTAACAAAATCAGGAAAACAACATGCTCCCTGGATGCCATCAAAAAATCACAAACTCAGCATAACGCTGCACTAATGAAAGTGCATATAGTACAGTGAGTAGGTTACTCAGATTGAGTTATTATGGGGTGTCTAAAACCATAACGTGTAAGGAAAATAAAGGTTGCCAAAATGAATTAATGAAAAATTTGTGTATTACTGTCGTAATTCATGAATTAATGCGCTGAAGCATACTATTAACCAGGATACCCAATATAATCCCAAAATTCATAAGCTAATTTTAAAATATATACATAGGTTATACATAAAAAATGTATAAATGAATTAGATCATTTTTAACTAAGTGCTTATGTTTTAAAATTTATTTTAAAAGGTATAAATATAATAAATATATGTGTATATTCCTATATATAATCATAAATATTATCAAGTTATTTTGGTGCATAATAAATAGATATATAAAAAATCTATGTAGAAATTTTATATAAAAAACCCAATTCAGTCCTGATAAATCATAAAGGACGAATATGCTTATGGATTTTATCTAAAATATTTATATTTACTATAAAAGTAACATCTAATGTATCTAATAAAAAACATAACAATAGAGGAAAATCATAATAGTTTTTATTATTTTTAATATTTTAATATTTATTATTATGTCACCTGGTTTTCTTGGTGTTGATGGATAAGAATTGATGAAAATCATGATGTTGGCCATGTTATGTTTTCAATGTGTGAATTTTCTCCATTTTTTCTAATTATTCATTTACTTTATTCCCTAAATAGATTGGTATTTTTCTCTGTGGCTAAGCTACCAGTTGTATATTTTTTCAGTCTTTAGACTCATTTTATTACTGTACCTGACCTCCCCCCCCCAACACACACACACAGTTATTTCATTCCCATGGTTACCTTTATCTCCCTGATAATGATGAACTTGGTACCCTATGTTCTGGCCTTGCAATATTCCTCACTTCCTTCATCCTTCTTATCATCCTCAAATAATTCACATATCCAGCTCAACCTTCTTAGAAAAAAATCAAGCAAGCAATGTACATTTTCCCTGATTTTGTTTTTTTTTTTTTCTC
>NC_056745.1:1417786755-1417826755 GCF_019279795.1 Protopterus annectens
ATATATATATATATATATATATATATATATATATATATACATACACATATATATATATATGTGTGTAGTTCTGGGAGACTTACCCCAAAGAGGCTTATATAGAGACAGACAGATAAATAGATACAGATATAGATGTAGAGAAAGATGTGATGGTGTGCGGAGGTGCCAGAGAATGGAGCAGTGGATGTGCGACAAATGCCAGCATAACTAGCTGGAGTTTTGTAAAGATTTTGATGTTGTTTGGATATCAAACTGATTTGTACATATTTTTGTGTTAAATTTTTATTTGTAAAGTTGCTTCTGTTAAAAATGTATCAACAGTGGGTCCTACTAGACAGAAAAGAAATATACATGTATGTCAGACTGTATTTTAAATGATAAATTGTATATATGTTAACAGAGGATGCTGGAAGGGAAGTGGTTATGCTCAGCTCAGCTACCCTTAAGAAAAATAACCTGAAATTAAATTACTTGGTTTAGGCCATAAAGATTTTATCTCACAGGCCTGAATGCAGCCAGAGTCACAATGTTTTGGCTGGGATCCTGCTCTTGTTGTCCTTAGTGGCGAACTAATTGCTACCCTAGCATGCCAGAGAATGGCTGGTTAGTCTCTGCAGGAAGGATGAAAGGTTTGGAATTGTTTTACTGTCTCCAGATGCTGGAATAAGCCTTAGCAAAGTTCTAGGTGTGTATTGTGACACGTTTGTGCCAAATCCTGGCTCAAGTTTCTACAGATGTGATGTCATCATGTAGTCAGCACTGAAATTGTATTTAGATACCAGTGAGAGATGTGTCAGTGACACTCAGCACTCTGTTTTGGAACTGACAAGACCACTCACCCACTTCATCTTGCCTTCCTTTAGTAAGTAACTTAACTAGGGAACAGTAATTATTCAGTGAGTTAGGAAAATATAGTGAGATTATCAAAAAGAGTTGTTTTTCTTTATCTGTCTGAGTCTTTCCATCTGTGTTATTTTTTATTTCCTGTGAATTGAAACTTTGGTATTTATTGTAAATAGATACTCAGTATTCTCATGATTATTTATTACTTATTATTAAATATATCTAAACCTTTTATTGTGGGTGGTCTTTTTGAAAATATTTTAACCCTTGAGAATACTGGCATTTATTTAGTGGCACTGTAGCATCATGCTCCTGAAGTTTTAACATTAACAACTCATTTATGCCATTGATCTTAGAATCACTGCAATGAATACCTTGCCATGCCGCTGTTTGATAAGCTTATATGTTAAATATTATAAGCATATATGTAAGAGCATATTCTTTGAGTGCTATTCTTGTGGTTTGCTTTGTGAAAGACAGTAATGTAAAGTTGTTTCTAATAGTGCATATACTGCTGTGGTCAGACTAGAGGCTAGCCAATAATGCTGATATAAACAATGGACTTGTCTGCACAAGAACTGCATGGGTGAGGTTATTGTATTGCATGAAAGTTGTTTTCATGATGTACTGTTTAGTCATGTACTGCAGGTTTTGTAAGACATCAGTTATGCATAAACTGAAGTGTAGGCACATGCAGTGACCTTAGGGCTATGCTGTCCACTCCTTGCACACATGAGTGTCCTTACATTCAGTTAGTTACCTATGAAGATTGTTGTCTAAGTAGCTGACAAACTCTAAACTGGATATGAAATCTGAAGAATTTATTAGACACCCATTCAATCTATTTATTATTTTATTTAATGCTTACTTGCTTTTTTTACTGGGAACGTCTATATGGGAACTGAAACGCCCATTTTCAGTGAATGCCCAGGGAGGGAATTTCCAAAACAAGGAAAGAAATTCATTTTTGACGATTCAAAATAAAACCAGTTAATAAACATTATTTACAAAGTATTTCAAAGCAAAAGTAGTAAACACCTTACATTTAATTCAGATAATCCTTCTTTCAGATATTTGTTCTGAAAGACGTTTATGAGTGTACATCATTGCGATAAGGGAAACTTTTAGTTTTATACATGTAGACAAGTCATTTCTTAACACTATCAGAATCTATACAAAAAGTAAAATGCATATGGATTCATTAATCTGGCTGACTCTATTCAAAGATCACTGTTTCTAAGGGTCTGATCAATGGCTTAAAATATCTTATGATATCTGTGGCATCTTTAAAACATGTCAAACATAGCATTTAGGCAATTGTAGCCCTTTTAATACAAGCTTTGCAGATTCTGGTACTGTGCTGAAAACCAGTGCCACAGGATTTTGTCAGTCTTTCCACTGCATGGAAAATGACCTTCCACAAATCAGCAATGAAGGACATGCCCTGGAAAAAACAGCTAGCCAACTCTGTCTGGCAATAAATAATGGTGATGCCGTCCAGTGCAAGATCCATTGTGGCAGTGTTAATATAGTATGACAAGTCAGAGTCCAGGAATTCAAAACAGAGGTTTGTGAGACCACTCTGTGAATCACATATGTTTGAAGACATGTCCCAACAAGCTTGAAAAGTTTGTATTGTATAGTAGTATAGCAAAAATCATGGATGATGATGATGATGGTGATGGATGATGATTAAGCCAACTAGGTAACAACGCCACTTTATAGGAACGCTCTTTCTACTAATATGTTAAGCAATACAAATTCAGAAAATCTCAGTGAGTCATGCCTCATAAAGAAAGGGTCAAACAAGTGCTGTTCAAACTCCCAGGCTGTGGCACTCTACGTGCTTCCATTAAGAAAGTGAACTGGTCTCTGTTCATTAACCATGAGGAAGAAATGCCAAATGGACAGTTTTGACAAGTACTGTTAGAAGGCCACAGATCTTAAAAGAGTTTTAAAAACAGTATTTCTTGCTGATCTAGCTCACTTGAAGACAATAAAAGAGTAGTCTAGTAATCTTATGTTGATGGCTGCTTGTCTTCTCTCAATGAAGTGCAGAGGCCATTTATACACTGAAATTCAGATCTTTTACTAATAATGATGAATAACTGCTTCTTCATGCAGTAACAATCCAGTGAGATGCTGACATATACAATTAGGATTATTTTTGGTGTGGCTTGAGACTGGAGGAGGGCTACAATTGGCCTGAACTTGTCTCACATCTGACTGGGTGTCTAGCTTTCACCCAAATTGCATGGAAGTTATAACTGACCTGATCCTGTCTCACACTGGATTGGGGTCTGGCTTTTACCTAATTAACATGAAGCTATGATTTACTCTTTCAGCTAACCAGATACAAGCAGGTCTATTCTCCATGTTAGTGGTCCAAAAATAACCAATCAAAAGAAAGAAATGTAACAAAGTTATAAAATTTTAGATCAAAACTAAGTGTTACCTATGGTTGATGTACAATTGAAAGCCTTTTGTGACACCTTCATAAGATCCATCATTCTGAGAAAATATTTAAAAATGAGCATATACAAAAAGCCAACCAGTTAAGTAAACTGAGTAACAAAAAATAATCAAAAAGTGTTTTAAAATTGCTGCTTGAAGGTGCTGTCCTACTTTTATATGGCTAATGACACTTTCATTCCATAACAATTAAAATTAAAAATAAATTCCAGAAATTCAACAAATAGATAATAAGATCATATTCTCTAATTTGTCTTGAAATTGTAAACCATATTGTGGATGGTCACTGTATCTTATTGAGTGAGTTTGGGTGAGAGTCTTATAGGTTTATAGGTTCATAGGTAGGTACTAGGCTATTGTCCCAAGGGCCTCCGTTAGCCTAGCCAACAAGGTTCCCTGGTTTATGCTACCCAAGAAAGTTATTTTCCTGTGCCACTGTCGAGCAGAGACACAGAAGTGATCCCCGGGGTGTATTTCCTATTTCCCATCCACTCATCAAGATTTTTCTTGAAGAGTGCTAATGAAGAACTTTGCTTGACATAGATGGGTAGCCTGTTCCAGAGTATGAGAAGTCTCTGGGACAGGAATCTATCCCTCCAGCGTGTCCTGTTTATTGCGGTGACAAGGTTTAGGTCCCTAGAGCATGTAGCTCAGAGGGATTGGGATTTCTTTAGGTGTAGCATGTCCAACAGCTCTGGGTTTGACATAGCTTTATATGTTAGGTAGAGATCACCTCAGAGTAGGCAATATGCTACGGAGTAAAGCTGGAGTTTTTTGAGGTGGTCAGTGTAGGGCATTTGTTTGAGGCCAGTAATCCTCTTTGTGAGGTACTTCTGTGGCCTTTCCAGCTGCTGCAGATGTCTTGTGAGGTACATTCCAAAAGGGGCGTTGTACTCTATAATGGGTCTAATGAGTGCTGAGTAGAGGGGAACAATGACCTCTTTTTTCCTGGATGAGAACCCTTTTATGATGAGGTGTGCCACATAGAAGGACTTCCTGACTACTGTGGCGATGCGACTATCAGTGGAGTCTTGCTGTCCATTGGTGCACAGTAATGCTGTGGAGATCTACATGTACCTTTTACAGGAAATTAGTACAGCCAATTGCAAAAGTCATCAGTAGTAAGCTTTGTGACTGAGTTTTCTTAGAGTGAAAATGCTGTTAAAGCAGCAGCAGCTATTTAGCCGTGTGGATTTGTATTCATTGAGTTTAATTTACCAGGACAGTTCAAGTGTTTTTCTTTCTTTTATTAGGGTGTTTTTATTACCCCCTAAAGACTCTGTAAAAATTTGTCCAAAACTTGAAATGTAAAACATCTATGGTTCAGAAAATCATTGATGTATCTAGCCAGCTTTCTGGTCTTCCCCACACAGAAGGCATTGCAACACTTGCACTATTCTCAGTAAAGTACACTCTCACTCTTACACTTCCCTGGGACTGTGTTACTGTAGAGTTGTTTTGGTTCTGATGCACTGGGAATGATTAGAACGACTAACAAAGGGGCAGTATCTGCAGTCAGGGAAGGGTTTGTGAAGGCCTCTAGGTAACTGAGTTACATTTTTGCATTTATTTTCAGTGAAATCTCTAATGCTTTTAGCCCTCTTGAAGGTGAAGCTGGGACCTGTGCTAAGAATCTCCCTAAGCTGTCTGTTGTCCTCTATTATGACTCATTCTTCTAAAAATCTTTTTAAGGTCTGCAGCCTCTTAATAGTCCTTGTCAGGACTATCCATTTGGTAATTTTATGTTTGTCTCTTTTAGCCTCTTAGCAAGGAGGAAGGGATTGGATAATCAGGATCCACATCCTCAGGTGGTCTGTAGAATGTGACCATGGGGTAGAGGACACTACAGCCAGGTAAAAATGTTTAGCTATCTTCGTTTGTTGATTTGACCCTCGATAACAGTCATTGCAATAGTACTAACAAAGAAACTCCACACATTAAGTTTTAATACCATCAGTCTCCAGTGTGTTCACTGAAGTCAGTGTTTCCAACACTGAAACAGTTATCATATCCAGTGGACTAAGCACTGTGTGGAGATTTCAGTCTTTTAATTCTCCAACCAAATTTTAGACCCCAAGCCAGCAATCCAATTAGGTCTGAAGAAAATGTAAATATAAGCTGAAAATAAAACTAAAGAATAAAAATGGATAAAATGAGCCAAAGAAATGTGGATGCCAATAAATGTAAATAGTACCAAAACATTCCAAAAGTGAAGACCTGCTCATGCTGCATTTGGGGCACAAAAACATATTCCTGGCACAACACAGAGAGGTTATACATTTAAGACAACTCATGCAAGACACCGGTGCTCAGTCTCGGAGGAAAATTATAAAGAGATGTCAAATATGGTTATTCATTTGGTAAATATAATTGTACAAGCACAGCCTGTAATTATATCTTGTTACAGAGTATCTCAAAGCAAGATGCTCCATGATGCACAGATCACTGTTTTTAATTTGGAGATACAGTTTCTCTTGAAATACACATTAGTGCATGCTGTTTTTAGAACTGTTTTCAAAAATTCTTTGGTCGTTTTTCCTTTATTGTAATTATTTTCCTACAGCACAATAGGAATGTTAATTATATGAATAGGCTTTCCAACGGTGAAATTTTTGCAGTGGAGATCCCCTTAGTGATGATGCAGGTTGTTTCACGTTGGTTACTTTTTTAATACATTTGTTTGATTGTTTGTAGTTCTATCTATCTATCTATCTATCTATCTATCTATCTGTCTATCTATCTATCTATCTATCTATCTATCTATCTATCTATCTATTTATCTATTTTCTATCTTTATACGTATTTCTGTACTGGAATAACAAAGCCAATTTGACTGTGGACTAATTTCCAGAGAATGTAGAGATGCATAAATTAAACCTGACATAAAACAAAAGCTGAGCTTATATTGCATGATAAAATAAATATAGACACACCACATAAACACACATACATACATACACACACACACACACACACACACACACACACACACACACACACACACACACACACACACACACACATACAAACACACACACACACAGCAACTGCATGGGACAGTTTTCACAAAGCATTACTACAAACTACTCCAAGTTTCTCCAATGGAGGTCTTTTTTGTTAACAGAAATCATTCTTGAATTAAGTCTTTATGAAACTCAGTCCATATCCAAAAACATGAATGAACGCATAATGGCAGAAAATATAGTTTTCACATGATATAAGCAAGTACCTATTCATACCTTTCACCTCATTACTCCCCCTTTTAACTCATTTCTTTAGCTCAATTTCTCTTCCCTGACTCTCTATCTAAATATGCCGTATCCCTGTTTTTTCTCCGACTTCATATTGCAGTTACTGGTTGTATTATAATAACTTAACCTTTAATTTCTCTAAATAATAATTGTCATATAAGTTGTATATGTCATTATTATTATCCAATATATTCACATTATCTCTAATTTGCTATAATTATTTAAACTGTGGATATTTTTGCATTATGTTTTAAGATAGTAAAATTATTGTTCTTAAAATATTTTTGGAATACTTAGGAGCTTTTCTCCCTAGGCCTTCGATGAAAATGGACACCTACCCAGTCACACTTTCCTGATAATCAAATGTCAATAAATAAATAAATCTAAACACATTTCAGTGCTGAATAGTGCACATTCCTGATGATGAGAGAAGAGCTTTAAGTGAGTTATCAGAAAGAACATTTCATATGAAAGGTTGGATGATTTACTAGGCCATGTGCAAGAAGTGTGTGCTGTGAAACTGATTAGATGCTGTAAGATGAAAAAGGATGTGACATACCAGTGCAAGATAATAATATAAATGAAATTAGACAAATAAGGTAGCAATAAAAAGTTAGAGTAAAGCAGATAGGACAGAGGACATATTGAAAGAAAAAGATATATAAGTCTGTGCAAGTTATCTTCAGTTTTACTAAAAAAAAGTGTGTGTGTGTATGTCTGCATGTGTGTGTGTCTGTGTGTGTGTGTGTGTGTGTGTGTGTGTGTGTGTGTGTGTAATGAAAGTATTAAGTGAAGATAAGGGAAAATATGAGGGAAAGCAAGCATACACCCATTGCTGCCTGTCAATAATCAATATTCACTTCTAGTCTTGCCTTCTTCCGTCTTTCACATCCAGCAGTTTAGCTTACAGAATTAAGTCAACAAGTTATTAATCAATATCATTCTATAATCTTCAATTTGCTTATCTCTGTCCATACTTGTAGTTTGATTGCATGTGAAAAGGGCCAGATGTTCCCAGAGGCTTATCAAGCAATCAATCAATCAATATATATATATATATATATATATATATATGTGTGTGTATATATATATATATATATACATATATATATATATATGTATATATATATATATATATATGTGTGTGTGTGTATGTGTGTCAGTGTGTATATACACATATATAGCTGCATTGCCCATTGCCCTCCTATAGCATTAATTTGGTGTGACAGTGTTGCCATCTCTGTCAAGAAACTTTTGACTTTGTAACAACATGGTGAAAATTATAATGAAATTCAACAGGTCAGACTGCAAGAAAATACATATCTTATTTTATCAACTTTTAGAATGATTATCAGAATATTAAAAAATCATCTTCATCTGGTCCTGATTGTTGAGGAAACCGGTAAAGAGCAACACCCTCTCATTTCTTGGACCTTGAAGACTGCAGAGGCTTCTTTCTATTATTATAGTAACAAAACACGATACATTAAGGTGTATATCTGCAGAGATGTTACCAAGTGGTTTCACCCACATTTTGATAACCCCTACCACTGTTGTCAGTCAAACTGTGCTGTACGATTTGAACACAATAGAAATTAACAAGATCAAGCTGTCTCAGTCAACCAGAGAAATGTGTTAATAAATACACATTTACTGCTATGTTAATTGGAGCTGACACAAATTAAAAGGTTACACCTGAAAATGTAAAAGTAATTATTTAGAATATTTTTCACTTCTATTTTTGGTGGGGGTATCCGTCATTAGGACTGTGGCACAGCACAGCAGTAGCCTCCCACCTCTCATCTTCAGTGACGTCACTGTATCGGAAACAGACAGAGGGTCCTGCTGCACCTGAAACTTGCAGCAAGGAAGACTAGAGCTTTCCCCCTTAGCGAATGTTTTGCTGGAGCAATTGTACAGTATTTCTACAGGAACACCTCCACAAAGGAGCGCAAGTAACAGAGGAAAGGAATGTGAGTGTTTTCTCTCCCACACACAAACACGCTCTAACAATTAAGTGATTCACAGGTCAGCAACCCGGAGGGAAAGGCAGTTTGCAGAAAGGCAACTTTTACTTTCAGCCTTGGCTCACAAGTAGCGCCCTGGACTTCAGGAATGACTGATTGCTCTAATCGGATCCGCTCTGCTGGCTGCTCCCTGCTCTTGACCTGGGCATAGGGGGTGAGGGCAGCATTCCAGCGGTGCCCTCGCCACGCGCGCGTCGTTCTAACAGCTGCAGGAGCTCCGGGGTTGCGGGACTGGCCATAGGAATTGCACTGGAATGTCGGCGGGCTTGCGGTGGCTGGTCTTACACCACCGAGCGGATTATTTCACTGGTTACTAGGAGCTGCTTTAATCGGGTTCACTTTCAGGGACTCTTACAGGTAAACTTCTTCCACTTTTTTGTAGAAAATTTTAAAGGTGCATGTTTTATTGTAACTGAGAAATGCTCATGATATGCACCCCCTTAACTTGTCTTTTTTGGGACTGCTGTGTCTTAGTAGCTGAATAACTGAAGAGCTAAAGCACTTGTCAGTTTTGACTCTTGTTGTAGGTCTTCAACGTAGCACTGAGTCCCCCATAAGTAAAATGGGGGGTAACCGTTACCTCGAGGGCTTAAAACTAGTGGTGAACCCCAGATGAATGATCTTCCCCTCCTGGCATTTCATATGTTGACTTCAGCAGCTGCGTGCCCAGGCAGCACCGCTCAACTGTCCTTGATTTTGTCAGGTCGTTCCAAATTTTGCCAAATAGTTTCACCCTTTATCTCCTAAAGTTTTTGATTTTTTGATAAATCAATATTACAATTTCACTTCTCTGAGGGAATTTGGCTAGGCTCAAAATGGACCGCAGGGGCAGCTATCCTTGCACTTCAGAAATCTATGAACAGTTAGTCAATTAATGCCACATAATTAAAGTTCATACTGCTTAACTTCTGAGAAAATGCATGTTGGTGCAAAAGCTTGCCTTTCTTCTCGAAATTTTAAGTGAATCACAAAGAATAATAATTCAAAATCGCCCCCGATTTGGGGTCTTTGCACCCCCCCCCCCACACACACACACACACACACACACACACATTATTTTGGACTTTGTCTCTGACTCTTGATCAAAGAAGTTGAGACTCATTGAACCTGCAGAACTGTTGTCCCTTCCAACAAACCACCATAACGTGCTTTTTTTTCTCTGTGTTGTATCTCCGGCACTGAACAGAAAGAAGTAGCTCCACACGTTTGTACAGGAAGGGGGTTCTCGGGTAAAAAAAAAACAGCAAACTACAACCCAGAGGCATAACAGCCCCGGAAAACTGCAGTCAGATGAGTGACATAAGGCAGCAGCAGCCTTGTGTGTGCCAGGCTGTGCGCTGCACAATGCGCTGCCGTTTGCGCTGTGAGTGCTACTATGGACTTTAATGCTATAACTGAGTTATTAGTCTGCATAACTTAAGCAGGATGGCATGCTTTTTATCGGCAGAATCAACATTTCTAAACGCATTTGTGATGTAATAATCATATTCATTTCATATGCGTGTGTTGCCTGCAACCCCCGTCTTTGGATCGCATTCTCATACTCCTGGTTTTAGGGATCCTGAAATGCTCTGAAAACAAACGTGAAGGCACATGTTTTTATAGCACGCTTAGCCTTCCCTGTAATGCCTGAGCTACTGTTATATCCTGCTGTGCCATTGTCAGATTCAGTCTACTGTACATTTATTTCTTAATGTTAACGAGTCTATTCATCTGCTACTACTTTTACTGTGTTTTGTGAATGTAAATGAAAAATAAGCACCTCATGGGAGAATAAAATAGACATATTCACACATACTCAAGGCAAACACGCACACACATACATAGACACACATGTATATATATATATATATATATATATATATATATATATATATATAGGTGTGTGTGTGTGTGTGTATGTATGCATGCATGTATGTATACGCACAGACACACATATGCATGTACACACACACACACACACACTTTTCTGTTTTTGGACCTGGTGGCCAGGTTTGAGACGCGAACATCGCTCATGCTTAGAATAATACAATAATAGAATATATAAACTTAATATTAATGTATCTTCATCTTTAATTCAATACAGGCACATAACATAAACTATTATAAAGTAAAAATCCAAATATAAAAAAGAATTATAGCTCAGTAATGCAGTCTACAGAAAATCAATTTTGAGAACAAGACAGGATCAAAATGCTTTACTGCTTTAATTCTTGTAGTGACACTTGATGGATGGCTTATCTACAATTCACAGTTATTTTTTTACTAGATCTATGCATTTATTTTAGGTTATTGAGTAAGTTAATAAAGATAGTTTCAATCTCAGCACATAGTAATTAGTGTAAATGTGCTCAAATAGTGCAATGATTCAGCATTTTGGCATAGCTATAATTTTTCATATATATATATATATATATATATATATATATATATATATATATATATGTGTGTATATATATATATATATATATATATATATATATAGATATAAAGCACATATCCTTGTGTTAAGGCACAATAGTTTTCTAGCCTAAGATGTCTCCCTCCCATATGTAAAATTATAAAATTATAATCCAGCACAGATTGCACAAATTACATTTCCCATGTCTTTATAAACTGTGCTGCAGCATATATCCAGCTCTCTATCCATCTAAACACCTACAGCATGCCTTATAGTTCAGTACGTGTGTCATGTTATACAATAAACTGTCCATTTTCCTGATTCTTTTACTTTGGTTCCACATCATCATCAGAATTAAATATTTTCCCTATGATTCTTACATTGAAGTAGAGTATTTTCAAGGCCACTAATTTAAAATAAAGATTTTGATTACATTCCCTTCCTCCCTCCCACCCATCAGAAACTGTGCAATGGCTGTGCTTCTATTTTTAATCATTCTTATCTTTTATTGCATGCATTTTCATAAATAAATGCATTACCAGTAGTTTATTTGATTTGTAAGCTGACTTCCTCTACAAATCTTGTGCTGTACTTGTAATAATGCAGTCTGTTGCTATGGCAATAGCAATGATGTCATGAGTCATTTGTTATGATTATAAACAATGAAATAGCAATAAAATCTATTTTATATGTAAGATTTTGTGAATAGCATTAACTTTTCAGGAGCAACGATTATCTTTAGATTCAGGCAGTGGGCAGCATTAAATTCTGGCACAAGAAGATATTGAAGCCACGTGAAATACAACCCAAGCAGTCTTAAATTATTCTACTTTGAAAATGCTCCCTAGAATAGAACTATCAACTGCTTTTAATAAATTAATAAGAAACACCAGTGCAGATAAATACAGACAAGCACTCATCGATGCTGGATATAAGTTACAGCTGGGGTGGCAAAAAAAAAAATGACATTTGTGTGTGTAGATGAAATACTGCCATTTGCCAAAAGAAATATCATGTCATAACTCCTGCACCTTTTTAGTTTGGTAGAATAATATTTAGTATGTTTTTGTTAGGATACCAGGTTGTGACCAAAATAGGCTCTGTAAGTTTTTTTATGCAGAAAGGTACAGTGTGATGATAAATTCTGTAGTATTTGAAGCTTTGAAGTCATTGCAACTCTTTTTATAAGGTAAAGGTCATTATAATCAGGACTTTTACATAAAGATGAGAGCATTTGTAAAATTAAATAAAGGCTTAGAAATGTGATTGCTATTTGCAATCTTAGCCTGCAACTTCAGAACAAATGTTTTAAGATCCATTTTCATGGCTTATTCACTGCTGTTAATTTCCAACATTGGCTGTGCAGTTACTGGTGATTACTTCTTGGGAGGGACGAAAAGCAACCTTTGTTACCCCATCAGAAAATTAACAGCTATTGCATCCATGAGGTTGTTTGAAAACATTATGTCATGAAATACAGGACCACATATGGAAATCAGGAAATCTGATATATATATATATATATATATATATATATATATATATATATATATATATATATATATATATATATATATAAAAGTGTTTGAAAAAGTAATCTCAAATCTGTAACTTTTTTCAGTAATCAGTAACCGTGCTATATTCTCAGAACATGCTCCAAAGTGTAGTGTCAGTGACTCAACATGTAATACACTGGTCTTTGGTGTAAGAGGAATGCGAGCTTTACTTTCACACAAGACACTTGGATTAATTTTACAATACTGACAAAGCAGTCAGCATTAAGTGGGCACATGCAATTTCCCTCAGATGAGACATCAAAGTGAAATCCCATCTGCCCAACTTGGTTGTAGATCAGGCGAATGAAAAGGATCCCATTGCACCGATCAAAGAAAGATGAGGGAGATTTTATTAATGTATTGATACATATTTATAGGTAAGCATTTGTATTAAAAATATACAAGACATCTTAAATAGTATTGCATAACAATGTATTTATAGCTATCATCATAACATATGTGTCTGTTTTTATCAGTCAGACCCATTCTTTCTGACACAACCAACATTTTAGCCTGCTGAAAACAGTATAGTATGCTAATTTGTTGAACAATAATTCCTTGCTTTTACATTTCCAGCCAGTCAAGATATTTAAAAAATATTTCAAGTGTATCAGAGGGGTCAACATCTTCAGCATCATATTTTCCATAGAAAATTATATTTATATTTATGGCAGTTTAATATTTCCCAATATAATCTTATATCAGTACAGACCAACTAATTTTAATATTTTAGACTGTAAAAAAAAAAAAAATATATATATATATATATATATATATATATATATATATATATTTTTTTTTTTTTTCCTTCTTCTGATCTACATATCTGGCTTATTTTCTTTGCAAAATAAATGTGCAATATGGATGCCTTTACCAGCAGTTCATCAGTAACAGACAAAATAAAAACTATCTTGACTTTCAAATAGCAAACAAAATCATTTTTGCTTTCTCTTAATTGTTTCATATAAATCAAACACCAGATCCCTTCATAAACCTACCAAAAATATTCTTACATTGACTTTTGCTATGTAGAACAGTAATGAAGCCCCAGCTATGATCCAGATGATCTGAGTTTTCTTACACTGACTTTGGATATGTAGAACAGAGTGATGAAGCCCCGACTATGATCCAGATGATCTGAGTTGTCTTACATTGACTTTGGCTATATAGAACAGAGTGATGAAGCCCCAACTATGATCCAGATGATCTGAGTTTGATTAAGATCTCAAGCACTGGGGTGAGGAGAATGACACTATTTGGCAACTGCTAGCTCATCGTTTCTGGGGGAAGGAAAAAGGTTCTGGTTTGCCACTTGGGTGACATGCAGGGAGGAACACACAGAACAAGAGTTCACTGAAAACATTTTACCTCTGTACAACTGCATTGACTGAGGAAGTCAGAAAGCAAAGGTATGCTTTCCACAACAAGGCAGCACTTAAGTCATAGTTGAATGAGGCATCTCATGGAGGAGACAACACTGGGGAGACTAAGCCTCTCCACTGGACCTAAAAATTGTCCCACAGTTTTCAACCTGACTGTATCTATGGGAAAATGAATCCACCAATTAGGCTCCTCAGGCAGGAACAAATCAATCATTGACTCTCAGTTAGCCAAGGGATGCCTAACTGTCACCTATGAAACAAAGAGGTCACTTGGGAAAAGTAATGCTACATCTTAGGGCATTATAGTATCCCCTCAATATTTAGCTTCCATTCTTTTTATAATCTAATGATGTTCTGCTATACATACTTGTTTTTCCATGTTAGTACTGTCTCAGAAATAACTATATTTAACAAAATTCCACTACAAAAAAAAAGCACTAAGAGTTCACTGTTTTTCAAAACCCAAAACAAGTACACTGATGTTAAATATACCACAGGACTTATCAAGTGCTATACACCTTTTCCTAAAGTATCTCTCTTTTATGGGACTTAGCCCATTTTTTCAACAATACTTTTTCTTTCTTTTTTAATATGGAACATGTACATTCCCCCAAGAGTGTAAGTTCATGATGCCAAAAACTGAGTGAATCAAATGATCATTCTTTTTAAAAATACATTTTGAAAGTTTTTTATAAAGTCTCAGTATGTTTAGCTCAATCAACTTATCTTCCCATTGTTCTCTCTCTCTCACATACACACACACACACACACACACACACACACACAGACACACACACCTATTGTTTTATCCAACTTTGCCCCAAAACCTTCAGTTTAGTTAATGAAAAATATATGTACAGATTCATAGGTTCATAGGTAATTACTAGCCCGTTGATCCATGATGATCTTAAAAAGCCTAGCCATAAATCCCTATTCTCCCTTTAATAAGCCCACCTTGTCCCTTTTGAATAAGTCTTAGTATTTATTATGTTTTTTTTTCTCCAAATCCTTAAAATCTATTTTCATTTAGTCTTAAATCTGGATACAACAAATGTTTTTCAATTATTTTATAACATCTTTAATCCATATTTTCTTCATTAATACTACAATATCTACATAAGACATAATTAGGTACAACTGAACACCCATCTTATATCCCCAAATAGCAGCTTTAAGTACTGGGAGCAAGGATTACTTCTAATAGCATTCATTGTCATATGAAATAAACACTAATCATTGGGTTTATATTCATACTCTTTTATAACTTCAGTACGCTTATTCAATTACCCTTTAACTAACGCATTCACGCTGCTATTGTTAAATGCTGTTTTTTTTTAAATCTAACTTTTTTCCTAATAATTTTATATGCTAATAATATGCCCAGCATTTGCTCATGACAAACTACTGTCAAAAGCTTTAGCCAATAATGCACTGTTATTCCCCCCTCTGTTTCACTTCCAGCATTGCTATCTAATATTTTTAAATAGCCACCATATCATCCACCTGATTACCTTTTGCACCTTAAATCCAATCTGCCAATAATTTTGGTAGTATACTATACAATTGTTTTGTAAACTGTTCATAATCAGTTTACAACCATTACATAGTGCAATATGTCAAAACATTTTCAAGGGTTTTATCAAGAACTTCTACTGACGTCTTCTTTTTTAATGAATAATGTCAAACATATCCACTTTCTTCCATTCTCTGTCCTTTATTAACTCAATGCTATCTTCTGTACATAAATTTCTTACATAATTTTCCACTGCTGATGAACTGCTTTCTTGATTATGTACTGTATTTCCAATATTTGCCAATAAAGCTATCATTCTCTCTTACTCATATATTACGTTTGCCTGAAAAAAGGTTTAATACATCTTTTCTTCATTTTAAAAAAATGTGTATAAAATGATTTACCTTCAAATCACTGAAATGCAGTTGTGTGAGTGATAATTACACCAAACTGAAATGTCAAAATGTAAAACGCTTTTCCTCCCAAATGTAGAACATGGTAAAATTGGTTTTCGATATTCGACATTTCTGTGAGTTGAGCATGAAAACCCATTTCCCATCTGAGATGTAGTACAGGAAGAGCAGTTCAATATTATAATTAAAGCAAAATGAAAATTGACATTTCAAAACTGTGAAAATATCTTTTCACACAAGTGACACGTGACATAGATTCTTAACTTCAGGGCAGTTTATCCATCAGGTCTGAATGACTTTATTTAACACTTGGGTATTATTATCTTTTGTTGCAAATTTTTCTTCTTCATTTTTCCCACAAGATGACATTATTATGGTTGGATGTTATTTTTAGTCCTGAAATTTCTTGTGATTGCCATTAGATTGATTATTTTATTATGATGCTATTTACAATGTGTGTATAGTCTGTGACCTCTCCACCTTTGTCCTGATCTTTATAATTGTTTTTAGGTGGTTGCTTTAGGTTACGTGACTTTGTGTATTCATTTGAAACTATGGTTGCTTTTTCTTCCATTAGATTAAGCACTGAAAAAGGCCAATTGGGGTGAACTCACACCTGTGGGTTTTAAATACAGCCTATATAAAGTTGCTTCCAATATTTACAAGGTGCTAGCTATGCTTTTTTCCATTTTATTTTTATCTTCCTTTTTTCCCAGCAAATTTGAATATACTACATGCGACGCCTGTGCACTGGCCCAGTAATCAAGGAATCTTAATCCTCACCAGTAGCACCAGTGAGGGGCAGACGTACTGGGAAGGATAACAAGTATACACACAGTAAAGTACAATTTCCCTTAAGAGCACACAGAGATCACAGTCAGTCTGGGGCTGGTTTCTCCCTTTCTCTCCAGATCCCCAATAAGACTACCCACTGGCACAGTTATAGGGTACAGGTCTCAGCCAAGTGGTCAAGCTAAAACCTCCAGCACCCTCTGTCCAACCAGTGCTTTGTGTCCTTGCCCAAGTAGCTGACACATACACACTTTGAGAAATTAGTTATATACAACCACATAGACACTGCAGGGGAAGGCTGGCACAGGTTCTCCAGTTCTCTACCCAGGCTTTAAGGTAGAAATCACTGCCACCAACCACTAATATCAGCTACTAATGAGGCCCTTACCAAAGGGTGCCCAATTTTACTGTGCAATATTATTATTATTATCCAATTGGTAAGTATGACAAACAGCAGGGCTTATTGGAGTGGCTTGGGCAGTATCACTATATATATGCAATGTACTCTAGAGCTTAAATTATATCTACACAAAAAAGCCACAGTTAAAATGTTTAAAAATATTTAATAATAAATAATAAAAACATAAGACAAATCTCCACAATTCAACACAGTGCTAGTCGAGAGTTCAGAGATCACAGGAAAATGCTTAAAATAATACTGTAGAATAGTCTGACAGAAATATAGAAAACAGCTAGTCTAAACATACTATTTTCTATCTATTTCTTAAGAGAAACACTAAAGTCTAAGATCCTACTTGCATATAGACAGAGTAAAGCAAGTGCTGATGAGTGGTCAGTTCTGAAGACAAAATCCAGAATGGTCTCTCTTTCTCTCTGAGATCCCTTAAACTGATAATACATCACTGCTGACTCACTTTAGATTACATCATTCTTGACACTTCTCTGGTTTCCAGGCTATCAGAAACTCTAAATTTACATTTCTTAGTTTTCTTAGTAAGCTTTCACCTGGCCAGGAAACCTTAACAATAAAGTACATTATATATGTAAAATCTAGTAATTGCCTCTGGTCTCAAAACAATAGAAGGAATTTCTCAGTCCAAACATTATGTCTCCGAGCCTTGAGATCAAACAGGCATACAATGCTTGATTTATCAGCTTTCTTCCAGCAGAGTGCACTGTGGTTACATTTTTGAAGTTCAACATTTAACACAGTTTTCTTATATTTTAAGAGGACAAGCCTGTGGATTATATTCATAATTACAATGACATAGAACTATCTACAAAATTCTATCTAGCTAGGCTGGCAGCCTTCACATATCTTCACATATCTTCTCCCGGGAGAATTCAAGCTAGTTTTTCAAGTGACCCTTGAGAAACGTTGCTTGAGAGGGTTAGGTCTATCTGAGTATACCTTACCCCATTCCCTGTCTTGAGAGCCCATCTGCATTGACATTGCTAATCCCACTGTGGTACTGCACTGACATGTCATATGCTTGCAACCATAGGCTCCATCTTAGCAACTTGGCATTTTGTTGTCTGGCTCGGTGTAACCATGTTAAGGAATTATGATGTGTAACTACAGTGAATTTTCTTCCATACTGATAAGGCTGAAGTTTCTGTAGTGCCCACTTTATGGCTAGACATTCCTTTTCTACAGCTGCATAACATTCCTCCCTGGGTTGCAGCCTATGACTGAGATAAACCACTGGGTGCTCTTCTCCCTATGAATAAATCTGGCCAAGTACAGCCCCCACCCCATGGTTCAAAGCATCCACCTGCACAACAAATTATTTGCTGTAATCTGGACTGGCTAACACATGGGCTCCTCTCAAAGCTTCTTTAAGCTTTTGGAATGCCTGCTCACATGCTGTAGTCCACACTACCTTATCTGGCCTATTTTTCCTTGTCAGGTCTGTGAGCAGAGCAGCTATGGTAGTATAATTGGGGAAGAACTTTCTGAGGTACCCTGCTCTCCCTAAGAATGCCTTCATCTGCTTTTTGGTAACAGGTGCAGGCCATTCCTGAATGGCTTCCACTTTGGCAGGTCTGGGCTGATCTTACCACTCCCCACTCTATGTCCCAGGTAGGAGACCGCTGCCATACCCACCTGACATTTGCTCAGCTTAATGGTCAAACCTGCCCTCCATAGTCTGCCTAGCACCTCCCTGACATGCGGAAGGTGCTCTTGCCAGGAATGGCTATAGATGGCAATATCATCTAGGTATGCAAGGGCAAACCCTCCTGCTCCTGCTAGGATATGATCTACCAGCCTCTGGAAAGTTGCTGGGGCATTTTTCATCCAAAGGGCATCTTTGTGATGTCATACAAGCCAAAAGGAGTCACAAAGGCTGACCTCTGTCTAGCACTGGGAGTCAAAGTCACCTGCCCTTAACCCTTGGTAAGATCAGTGGTGATAAGATACATAGCCCCACCCAGCTGCTCTAGGGCTTTATCTGTTCTAGGCATGGGATAAGCATCTGACTCTGTGTGACTATTTAATTTCCTGTAGTCCACACAGAACCTTGAGCTGCCATCCTTCTTTGGTCCCAGCACCACTGGGGAGGCCCAGGGACTGTTGGACTCTTAAATTACCCTTAGTTCCAATATCTCCTGTATCTTCTCCCTCAGAGTCTGTTTGAATCTCTCAGGCACGCTATAAGGTCCCTGCCTAATAAGCCTTTGGTGTCCTGTATCCACCTGGTGCTGCACCAGGTGAGTGCACCCTGGTTTCCCAGTGAATATGTCCCCAAACTCCTGTAACCATGCTCAGATTTCTCAAACCTGTGTAGGAGATAGCTGCAGGGACATTCCTACACCTTCCACTGAGGTGTCAGTCCGAGCCTCACTCAGGAGATCAGTCACCAGCTCTCCCTCAGACTCTTCCTGCAATCCACTGCAAATACTCAGCACAAAGGCCTCCCTATCATGGTAAGGTTTCATCATGTTAACATGGTACCATTTGTGCCCCTGCCTGCTGCCCAGCAGTTGTACCATGTACTTAACATCACTTACCTTTATTACCGCCTTGTAGGGTCACTCCCAAGCTGCTTGCAGCTTATTGTGTCTGACAGAAATGAGACTCATAACCTGCTGCCCTACAGCATACTCTGCAGCTCAAGCATTCCTGTCATACCAGACCTTTTTTCTGCTGTTGCACTTCTGCCAGGTTCTCCTGGGCCAAGCCAATGAGTTCCCTGAGCCTTCTCCTGAGGTTTAGGACATATGTCACAACAGACTCCTTGTGAGATTCACACTCACCTTCCCACTCATCTTGAATTAAATCTAGAGGCCCCCTCACCCTATGCTCATACAACAACTCAAAGGGTGAAAAACCTGTGGATTTCTGGGGAACCTTTCTGTAAGCAAACAACAGATGAGACAAATATTTGTCCCACTCCCTCTTAAACTGGTCTGCAAATGCCCATAGCATGGACTTGATTTTATTTATTTATTTTTTTCAAACATAATTTTATTGATTTTACGATATATGAATATCACACATAAATGCAGTTTAACAATGAGCAATGATACAGAAGAGAACATACAACTACTAACTATATACAATATGTACAATAGTGTTCCTTAAGACTAATATGACATCTAAGAGAAAACCTAATGCAAAATCTAGATGCAAAGGATGTTTGCTATAACTGAACAGAATGTATTGCCCTTGTTTGAGATTTATAAGGGGGGTAAAGGAGATGACATAATACTTGTGTTGAGCCACCGTACCGCCAGGGTAGGGAGAAATGGGGAAGAGAGAAGGAATTAAACACACCTATGGGAAAGACTATATAGTAGAGATAACCTACCTAGGTTTATGTATACTTAATTGTCAGCCAAGTGCTCAAACATGGTATTCCAAAATGTCAGGTAATAGGCCTGCTTTTGAGAATTTGTTATTAGAAGTTTTTGTGACATAATGTATTTAATAGCCAAACATATAAAACCTCTCCAGGACATCTTAGTGCGATCCAACCAATGTTTGGTAATGTAGAATTTGACTAATAGACAGAGAGTAATTAAGATATGCAATCTTAGTTCTGACATTTTAAGGTTAGTAACATGTAACAATGCCATCTCCCACAAGAGGGTTGATTTGTGGTATCCCATCTTGTCAAGTCTCACTTTGAGGGAGCAGCAGATACTGTGGGAGTATCTGCAAAACTATATTATATGTAGGATATTAGCCTGGGGTAGGAGCAGCAGGGGCATGCAGTAGATATATTCACGTTAAATTTATTTAAATGGACTGGAGTAAAGAATAAGTTATTGGTAGTCATAACTTGTGTATAAGTAAGCTTCTTAAATGGGGAAAACACAAGCGTGGATTTAATAGCTGCTAGCTTTTGATCTGTTAATATATTCAACCCTTGATGATTCCAGTAGTCCGCATAAACTATTTTATCCTGGAATTGGATTGTGCTAATAAGTTTATAGAAGAGGGATAACATACTTTTCTTGCTAGCTAGGGTTTGTAGCAGGTTGGCAACCTGGTTAATGTCAGATTCACTAATGGTGTGACCTTGAAGTAAAGATGCAGTGATTTCCCTTATTTGCCTTAGAATTATGGTGTATTTCTTTGATAGGCTGAGGATACCACATAGTTCTGTCGGTGATAAACTTCTATGTTTATGAATATCCCATCGCATATATTCTTTTATTAGAGGGTAGTCAATCAGATTGGATTGAGATGAATGGGTTGAAACAGAGGTAGCGCCTTTTCCAATTTCAGGGAGTTGAAAATGTCTTGGAAAGACTTGATTTTAATCTTCAGGATATGATGCAACTTCAGATTTTTGAGAGATAGTGGGCTTAAGAAGGGGAGTCCAAATTGCATGGTTTGGGTGATAATTGGCAATAGTAATTAATCTACTAGCATGCAGGATTCTGTAATAGAGTATAAGGTCAGGCATACTTAGGCCACTCTAGCTTTTGGATAAGTAAGTCTTACCTATTTTGGGCGCCATATGAACTTCGCAAAGGCTTTGTGAATTTTAGTGAGAAATGCATTGGGGATGGAGGAGAGAGATGAATGAAAGTGATGCAGAAGCTTTGGGAGGATGTTCGTTTTAATGATAGATGTTCTAGATAGCATAGGAAGCTTCATCTGTTGCCATTTAGATAGGTCTTGTGAAATAGCTGTCCATAATTTAGATAGATTGGACTGCACTGTGGAGGAGGACGAGTGGTCATAGTAGATCCCTACATATTTGAATGAGTATGCTAAGTGGAAGGGTGAGCCTGGAAAGAGATTTTCCCTATGAGCTGAAGGGTTGATTGGGAAAATAAAGAATTTATTTTGGTTAATTTTATAGTCCGAGATAGTTGTGAAGGTATTTAAGGTAGTTACTAACTTCATCGTGTCCAATATTGGATGCTCGAAATATAGATTTAGATAATCAGCAAATGTGGTCAAGCTGAACTTGGTATGTAGTATTCTGGGGATTGAATGGTATGTATTTTGTAATATGGATAGGAAGAAGGGTTCTATATATAGGTTGAAAAGAAGAGGGGAAAGAGGGCATCCTTGTCTGGTGCCATTTGAAATTTGTATTGGTTGTATTGCTTATTGATATAAAGGTGCATATAAGAGCTATTGTATGGGATTTTAATAATATTGATAAACTCATGGGGTATGTCAAAGTATGAAAGTACTGTGAAAAGAAAGTTCCAGTTGACCCTGTCGAATGCCTTACATACATCTAGTATCATCGCATTTCTCACATTTTTATCTTTTTTGGTAAGATTAATCAGGATCCGTCAATATGTTCGAAGTTTCAGTACTTCGAACCCCACTTCACCAAGTCCACTTGTTTGAAGTAGTGAAACTTCGAACATTGACTTCGGCAGTCACACTATAGCGCGGAATGGGAATATTCCCTTTTCCCCGCTGTAGTGCAATCTTGGAGTTGGTATATTTAAGTAGGGGGTGCAGGGGGGTTTTCCCCCCTGCAAAAACATCTTTTAGTGTTTTTTTGGGGGGGGTAGCCCAGGGAACTAGACTTCAGTGAAAGTGCACTTTCTTTTAAGTGGATTTTCCCTGAAGTGTAGGGTCTACTGCTCTATTTCAAAGAAGTGTATTTTCAATGTAAAGCAGTAGACCCAATTAATCATGGTTTCCATAGTTAAGAGTTTTGTTCCAAGTATGTCTGTTGGACATGAAACCTGATGGTTCCTTCGAGATTAGGGAAGGAATTATTTTTTTAAGCCTTTCGGCTAAGATCGATGCTAGAATTTTAATGTCAATGTTTATTAAGCAGATTGACCTGTAGTTGTTAAGGTTGGATTTATCTAGACTATTTTTAGGGATTGTATGGTCTTTGAGTGGTTAATGTAGAGGTTTGATATCCCTTTGGAGGATATACAATTAAAAACCTTGAGTAAAATGGGAGCTAAATTAAATTTAAAGGTTTTATAGAAATCTATAGCATGGACTTGATTTTAGATTTTACCTCTCAACAAGATCATTAGTCTGGGGATGGTAGGGGGTGGTCTTCAAGTGTTTCACCCCACAGTACTTCCACAGACAAGCCGGCATGTCTGACATGAAATTGGCACCTCTATCAGTCAGTATTTCTTTTGGGAAACCTACCCTGCTGAAAATCTCTAACAAAGCATTTGCCACCTTTTCTGCATCAATGGAGGACAAAGCCACTGCCTCAGGGTATCTTGTAGCATAATCTACTGCCACTAGGATATACTTTTTCCTGTAGAACTTGGTGTACTCAGAGGCCTCACAATATCTATAGCTACCCTCTGAAATGATTCCTCAGTCACAGGCAAAGGCATCAAAGGAGCTCTCACCTTGTCTCCAGCCTTGCCTTCCTTTTGGTACTGCACACAGGTCCTGCAGTACCCTGTTACATCTCTGGAAATTCCAGGTCAATAGAAGTTCTGCATAATATGTCTCTGTATGTTTTATGCCCATATGACCTGAAAAGGGAATATTATGGGCTATGGCTAGAAGCACCAGATGGTAGGCTCTAGGCATTACTAACTGCTGTATCCTCTCAGCTTCCAGCCCTCCCTCAAGGGTCCATTCTCTATACAGTAACCCTTTGTCCCAGTATAAAGATTCCCCCTTCCCTTGAGGATCAGGTGCCTCACTAGCTACCTGCCTCAGGCCTTGCATTGTAAGGTCTGAGAGCTGAGCCTGTCTCAACCCTCTCCTTGTAACCCTTCCCAGCTCCCCTTCCACAGGAAGTCTGGAATCTTCTGAAAGCAGTGCCTCACTGTCAGCCTGGATACTACTACTCACCTCTACCTTTGCAGTCACTTTGTTCAAGGGACCATCAGTACCCACAAGCAGCTGTGTGGCTCACTTTCAATCTCATTGCTACAGGTCAGCTCCCTCCCTGAAGTAACCACCTCACCAGTCCTGGCTGCAAGTGTGCAGTCTGCCTGGGTCTCCCCAAGGCTACCAGACCCACATGCTTGTCTCCAAGCCTGACTGAGTGTAACTGCATTAACACATGGTACTGTCTCATACAAATCCTTCCCTATCAGGACATCTGCAGGATGGTAGTTCAGTGCCCCTGTTTTGTCAAGTCAACCTACTGTTGGCATTTTATCTTTCCCACTTACTGGCTCTCTTGCCTTTTGTTCCCCACCTTGTCTCCATGGACATCTATATGCCACATGGCCCCACTAGTTGCATTTAAAACATTTAACCCTAGGTCCTGGAGGTGTACCTGGACTAGTGGCTTCCCCTGCTACTGGCAGATTCTGGTGGGGCAGTCATGGGTTCCTTTAGACCCATGAGCAGTACTGGGGGTCCCTTTCCTGTGTAGGGATGCTCTGCTTGCTAGGTATAGGTCTCCCTTCTTCCCCAACTCATCTGAAGTAGCACATTCAGCTAACCATATCCTCATGTCCTCAAGCAAAGTGCTAAGAGCTTGTTCCCTCACCAAAAGATCTGCCAGCCCTTCAAAAGTGGTGACCTAACATCCACTCACCCACCTATGAAAATAAGTGCTCAGTTCAGCAACATATTCACTCACACTTTCATCTGCCCTGCGTCTATGCTCACAAAACTTTTCCCTATAAGTTTCAGGTGTTAGCTTAAACAATTCTAACAGACAATTCTTAACAGCAGTATAATCAAACAATTCACAATCAAAATGTTTAGACAACACAGTTACAGCTTTACCATGGAGTAAGGGGGTCAGGGACCATACCCAGCACCTTTGGTCAACATCATACTGTTTGCATGGTCTCTCAAATATATGAATGAAACTATCAAAATTACCCCCCTCTGTAAACTGTGCAAGAAATGTAGTGACCTTTTGTGCTTCTGGGGTCCAGTTACTCTCTTCCCCATTACCTCCATGACCCTAGTGAAGAGTCAGCATCTCCTTTTCATGCTGCCTCTGCCTCTCCTTTTCCTCAGCTTCCAGGCGTAGCAGTTTGTCATTCTACTCAGCCTGTAAGATGTCTCAGTCTCTCTGCTGCTTCTGTTTCCAAACACCTGGCCTTCAACTCAAGTCTCTTTAGCTCCATTCTCTGAGTGTTGTACATCTCCACGGCCAGGTTGATCATCCTCCTGATTGCTGTGTTCTGTTGCAGCTGTGACCAAGCTGCAATCATGTCTGCCTTAGTCAGGTTTCTATGCACCAGTCCCTTAGCCTGGCACATCTCAGCCAACTGGCTCCTTGTCAGCTTGCCATACTCCTCTCTGACATGCTTGCCTGCTGTCCCTGACTAACTAGGCTAACAAAAGAAATAAAACAATTGTGATCTGAACTCTGAATATTCACTGCATGGCTGATTTAGAGTACAAAAACACCCTCAGTGATCATTGTACACAAGCTACACGAATTCACTATCCACCCCACTAAAAAGCAATTGCCAGCCAATTAATATGTGGTGTGGATATCCCACCACTGCCAACCAATTAATATGTGACACCCATGCACTGTCCCAGTAATCAAGGAGCCTCAGTCCTCACCACTAGCACCAGTGAGGGGCATCCACATTGGGAAGGATAACAAGTACACACACAGTAAAGTACAATTTACCACCAGTGAGGGGTGTGCACATTGGGAAGGATAACAAGTACACACACAGTAAAGTACAATTTAACACCAGTGAGGGGCGTGCACATTGGGAAGGATAACAAGTACACACACAGTAAAGTGCAATTTAACACCAGTGAGGGGCATGCACATTGGGAAGGATAACAAGTACACACCCAGTAAAGTACAATTTAACACCAGTTAGGGACATGCACATTGGGAAGGATAACAAGTACACACACAGTAAAGTACAATTTAACACCAGTGAGGGGCGTGCACATTGGGAAGGATAACAAGTACACACACAGTAAAGTACAATTTAACACCAGTGAGGGGCGTGCACATTGGGAAGGATAACAAGTACACACCCAGTAAAGTACAATTTAACACCAGTTAGGGGTGTGCACATTGGGAAGGATAACAAGTACACACACAGTAAAGTACAATTTAACACCAGTGAGGGGCGTGCACATTGGGAAGGATAACAAGTACACACACAGTAAAGTACAATTTAACACCAGTGAGGGGCGTGCACATTGGGAATGATAACAAGTACACACACAGTAAAGTACAATTTAACACCAGTGAGGGGTGTGCACAGTGGGAAGGATAACAAGTACACACACAGTAAAGTACAATTTAACACCAGTGAGGGGCGTGCACATTGGGAAGGATAACAAGTACACACACAGTAAAGTACAATTTAACACCAGTGAGGGGTGTGCACATTGGGAAGGATAACAAGTACACACACAGTAAAGTACAATTTAACACCAGTGAGGAGCGTGCACATTGGGAAGGATAACAAGTACACACACAGTAAAGTGCAATTTAACACCAGTGAGGCGTGCACATTGGGAAGGATAACAAGTACACACACAGTAAAGTACAATTTAACACCAGTGAGGGGCGTGCACATTGGGAAGGATAACAAGTACACACACAGTAAAGTACAATTTAACACCAGTGAGGGGTGTGCACAGTGGGAAGGATAACAAGTACACACACAGTAAAGTACAATTTAACACCAGTGAGGGGCGTGCACATTGGGAAGGATAACAAGTACACGCACAGTAAAGTACAATTTAACACCAGTGAGGGGCGTGCACAGTGGGAAGGATAACAAGTACACACACAGTAAAGTACAATTTAACACCAGTGAGGGGCGTGCACATTGGGAAGGATAACAAGTGCACACACAGTAAAGTACAATTTAACACCAGTGAGGGGTGTGCACATTGGGAAGGATAACAAGTACACACACAGTAAAGTACAATTTCCCTTAAGAGCACACAGAGATCACAGTCAGTCTGGGGCTGGTTTCTCCCTTTCTCTCCAGATCCCCAATAACACTCCCCACTGGCACAGCTATAGGGTACAGGTCTCAGCCTAGTGGTCAAGCTAAAACCTCCAGCACCCTCTCTGTACAACCAGTGCTTTGTGTCCCTGCCCACGTAGCTGACAGACACACAGTTTGAGATATGAGTTAAATACAAAGACACAGACACTGCAGGGGAAGGCTGGAACAGGTTCTCCAGCTATGCCCCCTTCTCTACCCAGGCTTTAAGGTAGAAATCACTGCCATCAACCACTAATATCAGCTACTAATAAGGCCCTTACCAAAGAGTGTCCAATTTTACTGTGCAATATTATTATTATCCAATTGGTAAGTATGACGAACAGCAAGGCTTATTGTAGTGGCTTGGACAGTATCACTATATACATGCAATGTGCTTTAGAGCTTAACTTAACTCTACACAAAACAGCCACAGTTGAAAGGTTTGAAAATATTTAATAATAAATAATAAAAACACAAGACAAATCTCCACAATTCAACACAGTGCTAGTCAAGGGTTCAGAGATCACAGGAAAATGCTTAAAATAATATTGTAGAATAGTCTGACATAAATATAGAAAATAGCTAGTCTAAACTTACTATTTTCTATCTATTTCTTAAGAGAAACACTAAAGTCTAAGATCCTATTTACATACAGACAGAACAAAGCAAGTGCTGGTGAGTGGTCAGTTCTGAAGCCAAAATCCAAAATGCTCTCTCTTTCTTTTTGACATCCCTTAAACTGATAATACATCACTGCTGACTCACTTTAGATTACATCATTGTTGATACTTCTCTGGTTTCCAGACTACCAGAAACTCTAAATTTAAATTTCTTATTTTTCTTAGTAAGCTTGCACCTGATCAGGAAGCCATAACAATAAACTACATTATATATGTAAAATCTAATAATTACCTATGGTCTCAAAACAATAGAAGGAATTCCTCAGTCCAGACATTATGTCTCGGGGTCTTGAGATAGTCATACAATGCTTGATTTATCTGCTTTCTTCCAGCAGAGTGCAGTGTGGTTACATTTTGAAAGGTCAACATTTAACACAGTTTTCTTACATTTTTAAGAGGACAAGCCTGTGGATTATATTCATATTTACAATGACATTAAATTACCTACAAAATTCTATCTAGCTAGGCTGGCAGCGTTCACATATCTTGACACTACTGTATAAATCTTTATACATAAAACCTTCATTTAACCACTCATTCATAATGTTTAAGAAGTATTTTTCTGCCATTCTGTAAAATTCTTATAAAACTGGTATCCTATTCCATCCAATCCTAAAACTGACTGTAAATTAACTTGTCTAAGTAGCTTATCTAATTCATATAAGGAAATCTCATTTTTAAATACCTTATTTTTTTGTTTTGAAAAAATTTTTACGTCATTCTTTTTTGTAATTTCTTTCTATCTTGAAGCATTTTCTTTACATAATTTGTTATGATACTCATAATTTGTTCCTAAGATCTTCTTATCACTCTTCTGTCATCTTTCATTTCTCTCTTTATACTAGTATTCTGTTTAACTGTGCTACTCAAATAAGCGGATCCCTCTACTTTTTCACCTTGTAAATAATATTCTTGCTTAAATAATAATTCTTTAATTTTCTCTTGATTCCTTTCCTAAATTCTCCATTCTATCACAAAAATTCTTTACCATTATTTTCCAAATCCTTTAAAACATTCTTACATATTGTTTAATAATTTAGTTTTCAATTCTTCTTACATCTGACTGCCATTCAAAAAACATTTTTATATTTTTCTTTCAGAGCTAGCCAACTCTCAGACCAGTTTTTATAGCACACTCTAGTGGAAATGTGATCTTTCCATAAACACATACTTTTTTTTCATTTCATCACATAATTTCTCATTTATTCTTTTTATTCATTTTCTCAATCTGAAATAGTCCTTATTTCCTTGTATTTCAATCCATATGGCTGAGTGATCTAGAAAGTCGTTTACAAGTGTCTCTCTTTAGCTATATTTAAACCTTGTGATATAACAAATGAATATATTTCCATCTTATATTTACATTGACTATATGTCCACAAATTATTATTCCAAATCTTTAAATTGCCACATTTTATAATTTCAGACACTTTCTTAACATTATTTCCTCTCTTACTCTTTTATCTTCTCAAATCACAATTAAAATTGCCTGTTAATATTACATTCATATTAATTATTACATAATCCAACATTTTATGAAATAAACATTCCCTTTCTTTACTTGTAACATATGCATACAATGCTATAATTCTATATACCTGATTATGCTATCTGAAGTGTACAATAGTTAATCTTCCCATCATTGCCAATGTTGTGTTCAATATTTTCACTCACTTTCTACAAAGTACAACTATGCCTGAACAACATTCCTTTCCTGGGTTCCATATTGCATCTCCACCCCAAAGTTTTTTTTTTTTTTTTGTAATCTCTCTTCCTGTGTCAGACATCTTACATCTTCCAATATTATTACATCAGTATCACACTTACTATGCCAGTTTAGGATGTCTATTCTTCTACTTATATTTTTGATGCTGTTTATATTTACTGAAATCATTCTAAAGTTGTCATTATGTCTATGTTGTAGCTTACCAGAAATCATGTCAATTTGAAGTATTAATCTCATTTGCATTATCCATTTCCCTTCTTTTTTCTGTTTCATATTCCTCTTTATCCTTATCTATATTTTTACCTCAATCTTTCTTCCATACTTCCTCCTTATGTTTTATTGGGATTGTTTCTTCTCTTCATATACTGTCCTCACTTTTGTATTCCTTTTCTTCTCATCATTTTTCTCTAGATTACAATCCATCCATAAATGTCTAATTTTGTTACATTTATAACATTTCAGTTCACACTTTTTTGCATCATTACCTGTTTCTTCACAAATATAACATTTGTCTTATCACAGTTACTTATCAAATGATGACGTTGTCCACAAAAAAAAAAACATGTTTACAGTTGTCCCCACTATTTTACAACACATCTGTTACCTTCTTCATTATACTAGGGATATGGACTTTTTTTTTCTTTTTTCTGTTTCAGTACAATATGACAGCCCCACCCCCCAGTCCATATTCATCTGTAATCATTGTAACTTCTTTACAAAGTTTGCTTCAGTGTGTCTTTATAGGTTCATAGGTTCATAGGTAGGTACTAGGCTATCAGCCCAAGGGCCTATGTAAACCTAGCCAACAAGGTTCCCTGGCTTACGCCACCCAAAACAAATAATTTCTTGTGCCCCTGTTGAGCAGAGCCACAGAAGTGATCCCCGGGGTGTATTTCCTATTTCCCATCCACTCATCAAGATTTTTCTTGAAGAGTGCTAATGAGGAAATTTGCTTGACATAGATGGGTAGCTTGTTCCAGAGTATATGAAGTCTCTGGGACAGGAATCTATTCCTTCAGCATGTCCTGTTATTGTGGTGACAAGGTTTAGGTCCCTAGAGCGTGTAGCTTGGAGGGATTGGGATTTCTTTAGGTGTAGCATGTCCAACAGCTCTGGGTTTAACATACCTTTATATGTTAGGCAGAGATCTCCTTGGAGTAAGCGATATGCTACAGAGTAAAGCTGGAGTTTTTTGAGACGGTCAGTGTAAGGCATCTGTTTGAGGCCAGTAATCCTCTTTGTGAGGTACTTCTGTGGCCTTTCCAGCTGCTGCAGATGTCTTGTGAGGTGCATTCCAAAAGGGGCATTGTACTCTATAATGGGTCTAATGAGTGCTGAGTAGAGGGGAACAATGACCTCTTTTTTCCTGGATGAGAACCCTTTTGTGATGAGGTGTGCCACATAGAATGATTTCCTGACTACTGTGGCGATGTGATTATCAAAGGCGAGACTACTGTCCACCAGGGTCCCAAGGTCTCTTATCACACATTCAGCATTACGTAGACTGCCATTTTCGTGGTAGTTCATGGGTACAGAGTTTTTACCAAAGGGGATGAAATTGCACTTTTTGGCATTGAGCTTGAGGCCATGCCTCTAACACCAGGCATCTGTCTCAGTGAGGCCCTTCTGTAGGATATCCACACCATTTGGGGACTCGACTATGGCTCCTAGTTTGCAGTCATCTGTGAACTTCATTAGCCAGAGGCCTTCTGTGTTAGCCTGTACTTCAGATAAGTAGATACCAAACAGGAGAGGTCCCAGAATTTAACCCTGTGATACTCCACTTGTCACTGGCTTGGAGTCTGCAACTTTTACAGTGTGGGTTCTGTCAATGAGCCAGTTGGCAACTCATCTTGTGACGTAGGGATTTATACCTAGTTTAG
Organism: Protopterus annectens; assembly: GCF_019279795.1. Taxonomy (NCBI): domain Eukaryota; kingdom Metazoa; phylum Chordata; order Ceratodontiformes; family Protopteridae; genus Protopterus; species Protopterus annectens. The sequence goes on from NC_056745.1 coordinate 1,417,818,012, forward strand.
TGAGTTTAGCTATAATTCCAGAATGGGGAATGGTGTCAAGACAGGTTGTGTGAACCACCTTACCCTCGTCTATGGCTTTGGTGACTGCCTCAAAGAAGTCAATGAGGTTCAGAAGGCATGATTTGCCTTTCACAAACCCAAACTGGGTGGGGTCCAGAGTTTGGAGGTTACCATTGTCTTTGTTTATGAGTTCCATGGTAGTTCATGGGTACAGGCCAGGCTTGTCAGGCTAATAGGGTGATAGTTCCCAGGAACAGTGCTGGCTCCCCCTTTGTGGAGTGGATTAACTGTTGCTGTGTGCATTCAGTGGGCACAAAGCCTGACGTGAGATTATAATTGAACATAGTGCTTAGATAGGGAGCCAGTTCATTCTGAAGTTCATGTAAAACGCAGCCTGGGATGTTGTCCGGTCCCATGGATGCTGTGTTTTTGGTTTTAGAGAGTGCAACTTTTACCTGCATAGATGTGATTACATGGACTCTGCATTCTTCCTGTACAGATATTATCTGCCAGGATGTTGGCAATATCAGTTGGTTCTGTAATTTTTGTGCCACTGTGCTGTAACTCAGAGCAGACCTGGGTATTGCCATTAAGATTCTTGACATAGCTATAGAATGTTTTGTGGATGCCCTTAGAATCAGTGGTGATTTTGTTTTCATAGCTAGCTTTGGAGGATCTTATAAGGGATCTCAACTTCTTACTGAGGCTGAGGGAGCTCCTCCACTCATGGAATTTTACTCTCTTTTACAACAGTTTCTTCCTTCTGTTGTCGAGTTTGTTTATGGCAGGGGACCACCAGACTGGCTTCCTTTTTTGCAGGATAGCATCTTGGTTCTGTTTGGGATAGCACAATCCATGCACTCGTGTAAGTGCTTAAGTGCTTATAGAGTGCATTTGTGTAGGATTCATCAGTTGTAACTGTATTGTCCATCTGCATGGGTGTCATGAAGTTCGTCACTTCTGTCTTAAGAAGCATGAAATTGGATTTGGAGAAATTTTTTATTGTGGTTTCCTTAATGGTGGGTGGGGGCGGGATGTGGATATCTAGGGTGATTAGCTTATGGTCAGATATGACCAACGAGGAGTTGACTTCAGGTGTGGAACACTGGTCACTCATGTTGGTAATGACTAGGTCTAGGATATTCTTGCCCCTGGTGGGGGTCTGGATAAGTTGATCCAGGGCATTGGAATTTATGAATTCCAGAAAGCGTTGAGTGAAGGAGTTGGTATGTGAGTAGTTTTCCCAGTTAATGGTGGGGTAGTTGAAATCACCCATTATTAGGGTGTTTGGCTGAACCCTAATATTTTCTGCTATATCAAGAAAAGAGGAGTGGGAGTCCTAGGGCATGGTAGGGGATCTGTAGCAAGCTACAATTTGGATTGCAGTTTTGCCCAGAGTTAGTTGCACTTGGATAACCTCGGATGCATTATGCTGCTCAACTAGCCTGGAGGTGTGGATATCCTTAATGAATATGGACACACCTCCACCTTTGGTGTTCTTGTCCAGGTTAGATGGCCGAAAAGTGTGGTATGAGTTATAGCCTGGTAATGCAGGGGGTGCTCTCTAGAGCCTTGAACCAGGTCTCAGTCACTGCACAGATATCGATGTTCTCCATTTTCCTTTAAAGTCTCTTTTTCAACTTCAGTCCAAAATTGAACATGTATTTTTTTTCTTTCTGTGTGAAATGCTTTAACCACATAAGAATTCCATGTATTACACTTCTTTTTCTACTCATAACCCCCAAAAAACTTTCCAGAACAGAACTAGTCTCAAAAATAATGTCACTCTTTATGCATAAGAATAAAAGCTCGTACCTCCTGAGCCTTCACTTCCAATTGGACCATTAAATTATTTCAAATGTCATTCCTATCCATTTGTTTTTTTTTCTTTGTTCTAATTTCACACCATAAATTTCCTTTGATTGCTTACATTTTCTTTCCTCTGTTTATCTCTCATCACTTTCCCTGTAGTTTCAACAGTCTCGGCATATGATTTCATTGTCTGATAATCTTCAAATTAGCTTCCAATTTCTCTGATCACATTTTGTCCATAATCTCACCCCCATGAACCCAAAACATCTTTTCTACTCTATGGCTTACTATGAATTAACAATTCACCAAAAGTTTCATCCCACAACCCTCCTGACTGGAGGATTGTAACAACATATCCATCATTGTTTTAAACATATACTTCTGATGAAACAAACAAATTTTACTGAAACTTCTCAGAATCTTGTAGAGCTTCAATCACTGCACTGGCATTCACCTCTGTACTATCCACCTTTATGGATTTCCTTGTGTACTGTTCCCCCAGCTGCCATGTGCTAGGAATGGAACAAACACATTCCTAATGATTAGGGGAAGTTCTCTGATGCCCTGTATGACAGCCCACCACTGGACCAGTAATCAAGGACCCTCACGCTGGCACCAGTAGAGGACATACACTGGGAGGATGACAGGTACACACAGTATTTCCAGATGCAGCTCTCTGCATCAGGCACAATTTCCCTTAAGAGCACACAGAGACCACAGTCAATCCAGGGCTGGTTTCTCCCTATTTCTCCAAATCCCCAGTAAGACTCTCCACTAGCACAGCTATAGAGTTGAGATCTCAGCTGAGTGGCCAAGCCAAGAGCTCCAGTACCCTCTCTGTCAAACCAGTGCTTCATGTCCCTGCTCAAGTAGCTGAGACACACACACACACACACACACACACACACACACACACACACACACACACACACACACACACACACACACACACACACCTGGGAAGGCTGGTACAGGTTTGCTGGCTATGCCCCCTTTTTCCCTGCCTATAAGGTTGACATCACTGCCACCAGCCAACTCCTTATCAGCTACTTTAAGGCCCTTAACAAAGGGTGTCCAATCTTACTGTGTAATATTAATATTAATACAAAGGGTAGTTTGACCAAGAGCAAGGCTATACGGAGTAGCCCATGCAGTGTTACCAAATATATATGCAAATAATCTCAAAACATAAATATGTCTGCATAGATCAGCCACAATGAAAGATTAAATATACTTAATAACATATAATAAAATAATAAGAAAATACTCAATATATATTCACAGTGACATCAGAGTTCAAAATCACAGGAAACATTTAAAACAACATTGCAGGACAGTGTCAAATAAATAAAGAAAAATATCTAAACTAGTCTTCACTATATTCCTGACTGAATCTAAGAGACTTACTATGCCCTAGTTAACTTAAATAGAGCAAGGCAGATGCTGTGGTGAATGGTTATTGTCAGGTCCAAGACAGAATACAGAATGCTCTGTCTCTCTAAGAGACTTTTTAAATCAATATCTCAAATGTTACTGCTGGGACAGCTTGCAGAGTGACATAATTTCTTGTCATCTGACTCTATCTCAGGTGCAACCCCCACTGCTGGAAGCTGGCAGTATTTACCATCTACCTGTGAAAATACATAGACTTCAAATATTTTGGCAGATGCTGGAAGTCATAAAATAATTACATTCCTCCACATTTCAAGACTAGTAATTATTCACCCTAAATATAATACACAGAGTTCCCTAGTATAGACATATGTCTCTAGCTGCTTTGAAACTGAAATATACCATCTTTTATTGCATAGCCATAAAGTAATTTAATTCAGCTATTTTTCTGAAGTTAACCTCATGTATTCCAGTTCCACTGTTAAAAATATATATATATATACAGTTACAATAATGCATGTACATTTCTGTTCTACTGTACACTGTGGTTACATTTTAAACACAAGCACTTTATAAAATACTTTTTTAACACACATATCTGTACAAACCAGTTTGATATACACGACATACAGTTCTAATACAATTGTAACAAAAACATCTTATATAGATCATGTTGATATTCACAAATGACATATAATTATTTACAAAATTCCAGATAGCTGTGCTGGCAGTAACCCCCTTTGTCACAGCCTGGCCATATTTCCCGTAGTAATATAAAAAAATATCACCTTGGGTCTCCCCTGAAAAGAGGCCAGTAGGCTAGCAGAAAAACAAAAAGGATAAATAAATAAAACTGATTTTGAATTGAAGAGTATTGCAATATCTATATAATAGAAAGGTGACTAATGTCATTGACTCACTCCTTAAAGGTTCTAATTCTTATTTCAGTTTACTGTCTATATGGAGTGTGCATGTTCTTACTGTCTTGACTTGGGTTTCCTTGTCACTCTGATTTCCTGCTGATATGCCAAATGATTGATGGATTAGTCAGTATTGTCCACGCACATTGCACACACCCTCTTTGATGCATGAAAATAGTCTACAGTGATCTGCTCACAAGTAAAACAAATGAATAAACCACTGCTGCTGAAACCAATTTCCAATGCAGGTCAATGTGTCATTTAGAGATGTTTGTTAGTGATGTCTTATTACTCATTTCTGTAACTCTGTAGGAATAGGCTGTATGACATCATGTAAGCATTATTGTAAGTAACAGGTTTAAAAGTATACTTTTATGATGCTTATATTAGTACTCTGGCTATAACATTTTACTAAATCTGATACAGGTACTCGCTAGCATGAAGTGTTTGTCCTTAGATCAGCATGTTGTGGAATCTAAGATTCTGTACACAAAAAAGCTGCCATGCGATTAATTCCTGTTCTACTGTTGACTGATGGGGCCCCATTGTGTAATGTAGTGTGGTGTGTCTAGCATACAGATGGCATTCGTGAATTCCTGAATTCTTGTACGTTCATTTGACATGAACCCCTGAATTCCTGTATATTCATTTGATGCTTTGCTTAAGGGGAGGTAGTAGGTAAACATGAGGTTACAGTCCTGATAGTGGGTTTTATTGGTCTGATTATCCAGTTGCTTGGAAGTTAAACATGATCTATATCCATTTAACAGCTGAAAACTGCAATAATAATATAATTGAAGCAACACAATCAGTCAGCTGCTGTTTGTGTACTTAGCAGACACACAAGACTGGACTATGACCACAGCCTTATGGAGAATAAAAAAAAATGTGTTGCGTATTCAAGTTTAGTTTGTCTCTGTATCTATATATTTTTAAGTAATACATTAAAGGTATAATTCCACCTCTGAAGCTTGTCTCTTAAAACTCTAATGTATAAATGTAATAGTAACTATTGATATTTTGTAAGAATCAGATTTAGGTTTTGTCAATAGTGAAATCAAATACTGGAGACATAACTATTAAACATGTACATTTTAGCATAGTTTCAGTCTTTAATTCCACATTTCTGCATAGCTGTAACAATCTCTAGGAATGCAGTATGGTGTACTACAATCAGTTGTACAAAGGTTTTTTCCAGAATTTCTTCTTTTGATGGACTATATGCAGTCAAGTTATCTGGTTAAATATATTTACCTAATAGGTTGGCTTTCTATAACCTATACTTATTTATTTCATTATATCAGAATAATAATGTTGGTTACAGCATCTACTTTAGTCATTTGTCATAACTTTTACTGCAATACCCATTGATGGGCAACAGTACATAATAAAATGGAACAGAGACATGCACGCTGTTTGAAACATAGGCAAAATGTATGTAGGTTTTAAGTTAGTTGGTTTCAGAGATAGCTACTGAGCTTAAATGTGGTACAGAAAACAATAAAAGATTCTGGGTTTTGTAGTGTAAGAAATACTTAATATTTTGCTGGATGACTGCAAATACATATTTCTGTGAACTAAACTGAGTTATATTAGGACTTTTTGCTAAGCTCAATTGAAGTTAATGACATTTCTTAAATGGAGATTGGCTAATTACTTACAAGGTCAAGACAAGATAAAAGGAAATGTGCTGTTAAGGATATCGGTTGTACTGTATGTTAATAATGAACTTACTACAGGTTTTTGCATGCTAGTAGCTTGCAGCATACTTGTTGGTTCCACTTTCTCAAAATGGTATGTGCACAAACTCCTACTAACTCAGTCTCCTGTAATTATTTAGCCTTCTTGACACCCTATCCTATAATACTGTATGGCCCTACCAGAACCCTAACCTTAGCTATAAAACTTACATCCCGCTCATTAACCCTAAGAATCTCTTCCTGCTCTCTAAACCTAAAATCCCCCTCCCATTCCTTAAGCTTAAGATTCCCTTCTCACCCCTACCCAAAAATCCCCTTCCCTTTCCTTAAACCTAAAACTCCCTTCCCACACTGGTGCCCAAATCCACACTACCCCTCCCTTCTACTTCTTCACCACAGCTGACACACTTATCTTGCTTTACTTGAATAATGTGTCAGATAAGGTATGTCATCTGCTTGCCTGAACTCATATTCAAGTATGAGAGCAAGGTAGAGCCTACTTGAGCTACAAGATATGTAAGTCCCTGTCTTTAAGACAGTTGTCTTTAAGCACTTGGGACTCAAACGTTTGTAGTGCTCCCCTAAATAACTGCAACAAGAAGCAGGGGATTGCTCTGAGAAGCTGCTTAGGTGTATCAAGGACTTGGATTTCAAGGTTAAATTACAATGTTCTCGAGACAGACATTTTTGTACACACTTCCATAAATCTGAATCACATGTAAGTGTGGATTAAATCGAGGTCTGTATAGTATGCAGCTCTGAGTGAAGATCATTTCTATTCTGCATGTACTTTTTAGTGTGTTCTGCTTCAAGATATGAGCAGCTTTAGTGACTGGTTACTTAGAATCAACAAATCAATACTGTGATTTATTAATTAGAGCTGCCACTAGAATTAATGTTTGGGAATGCAGTTGTAACAGAAACAAACTGCTAGTTAGAATCAAAGAGTCGATACTGCAATTTATTATTTCAAATTTTAGCTAGAATTAATGTCTGTGACTACAGCTATGACAGAAACAAATCCCTTTATAATTTCTGAATTCTAGTTCTGACACCTATGCCACATGTATTTTTTCTTATTGTCTGAAAGGAATCTCACTTTTATTCATCTGTTCTGGAAATGATTTTGTATCAGTCACTGTAATGATTATAGTCTCTATGAAAATGTTGCCTATACACGTTTTGTAGCTGATATTACTCATTCTTTCTTAAAATTAAATGATAGTTTTGTTTTGTTTGGAAAGACTTCTGTAATATGCAACACAAGCAAGTTGATTTTATATGCCTTAGAAGCCTGCCACTCATTAACAAAGCTGCATAGTTGAAATATTAACCAGAACAGCACAACTGTCCCCCAGGAATGTATCAGATCTCTACACTGGGCATCAGATAAAACAAAACAGTACCATTAATTTATAGAATCCAGCCAATATGTCCATCCATGTGTCACTCTGGTTGAAACATGCTTCTGCCTTTCATTTTTTCTAAGATTTTATGAACAGTTACAAAAATATTTCTTGCCTACTTAATCTCTCGATGAGACACTTCCAGTACCAATTTAATAGAGCTAACAGAATTACTTGACCGTTTTTTTTTTTTTAACTATATTTTTCTCAACTAAGTTGGTCCCTTAAGATCACAGATCAGTTTAGGACTGATCTTAGAGTAAAACTAAATTAAATAACTTCCTCGCGGTGGGGCATACTGTATACAGATGAAGAATGATGCAATTTCCCATAGGTCTCAGATTTTGCAGTTTATCATAAACATTCTACTTCTTAAAAAATCCTTAAAATATAAATTTTGCTAACAGATGATTAGCTAGTTCACCTTCCTTCCTTCAAGGATAAGCTGCAGTTACTAGTAAAACCAATAAGTCATTTTGTCTCATGAGCATGAATTGCTCCATCTGCTTCCAATGTGCTCTTGACTTCTGTCATTGTTTTTGGCCCTAAAACTTCTTAGGAAGACTGTTCTACTTATCTGAGTCTGTTAGTATGAAATAACATTTCCTCGTCCCTTTTCATCCATGGGGGTCTGCATTTGGTGTGTACAAACCCTGCCCTGTTACTTTTCTTATTTTTTTATTTTTTTTGAGGGGAGGAGGTCTAAGAATTCTATTAAAGTGCTTAACTCATTCACTCAAGTGGAACTCTGGAGATTTGTTTAGGGTTGCCACTTTTTCAAATGCCCAAAGTGGGATATTTTCTATGAATATGTGAGACTTTGCAGGGCAAACCATACCCTCAACCAGTGCAAATAACTGTCACTTCATTTTTTGCCAGATTAAAATCTTGTTTTGTAGAATATGAATAGTTAATACTATTTCACATAACATTTAGGTATGTCAGAAATAAAATAATTGCTTATGCAACTATTAAAGAAAACTTTAGAAACATGTTTTTTTTCCTCCTAAAATCTCAAAACATTTACCATTTCCATCATTTTTCTCAGGACACAATTCCCTAAACTGGGATTGTCCTGCATAAAATGGACAGGTTGTAACCCTATGTTTGTACTCTTAACTTCGGATGAATCCCGAGCGTTTTGACAAAACAAATATATAGGTTCATAGGTGTGTACTAGGCTAATGGCCCTGGAGCCTTTACAAGCCTAGCACATAGGATTACCCTGGTATATATATATATATATATATATATATATATATATATAGCCTCACATTTCAAATAAATATTCTTACCTCTAGAGCCATAAGGGTTACTAAAGAAATTTAAATGACAAACTGCTCAGCACAAATAAATAAATATTTACAGGGAGAATGCTCATTAGATCTTCAGTTGTAAACTGGATTTCATAAGCCATAAAAAGACAGTAAATATTAATTTTGTAAGTCTTACAGTATCTCAGTAACCATTCATGTTATACATATACTGACAGCAACATCTCGTTTATCTATCTG
>NC_056745.1:1417831755-1417841755 GCF_019279795.1 Protopterus annectens
ATTTTTTTTATATAACTGCAAGCTGATTCCTCTTCTAATCGGCATAACATTTCCCATTATTTTTCTCCAGCCTAAAACAGTTAAGTGTTTTTTAGGTATTCTTCTAACAGGAACATCAAAAATGATTTAGCAGTCTTCAGACCCACTTCTCTGCATACTTAATACCTCTGTTTATCTTTCTTTTCTGTGTTTACTAATTTAATCATATCTGACCGCACTGCTTTGCTTTATTTGTCTTACTCTGTTTATAGTTAATAAATGCTATGGCATATATGGCTACTTAAAAGGTGATGTGTACAGGAGCAACTTTAAGATTGCAAGTCCATCCCCACCACTCTTTCTGAGAAAAGAAGGCTTGTTCACGGCACTGCTGCTAGTTTCTATATGCTGCTGAGAAAAAGCAGCGTGCTAGAAAAGGCGTCAACTTAATGAAGTCATGCCTTCATTTAAATATGTGGAATTCGGATTCGATCCCCCTAATTGTATCTCAGCCCACGTAGATGATATTCATTGTAACGTTTATTCTCAGCTTAGGTCTCTTTATATCTACTGTAGACCATAGAGCAGAGATGTCTTTAATTGTTTGGATGTGTTAATATGTGATTCAAACTTCAAAGAACCTGCAAACAAACACAATTACAGTGACCAGAACATGATGCAATTGGTCTGAGTAGACTATAAAACAGAGTCATATCACAAGCAAATGTTTTAACTCTCATCACATTCAGCAACTGTTGGCCTATTTTAGCACAGTAAGAAATAAGTGAACACTGGGAAGTATATACAAGGTACTACGAATCCATTCAGACTGCTTAACTGTTTCGATTTTTAAGAAACATTCCTACTTAAGGCCTGATTTACCCCATACAAGAGGTTCCTGTTGTTAGGAGGTAATTCCCTATTTTCAGGATTGATTCACCCCTTCACATAATTTTCTGAATCCCCATCATCATATGTGCTTTTTGAAGCTGTCTAGCACACAGAAAACTACACTACATGGGAAACATACTTTTGGCAGCAATAGTTTTAAGAAAGAGGAAATACATCTTAGCATCCCTTTTTTCAGAAGCAAAAATAAATGACCTTGTGTGGTAGAATTTTGCAATATGGTTCATTAAAGTATATAAACTTTGCACTCTATCCTTGATAATGTACTTATAAAGTAATTTTGTCACTCTCTGTTTTTTAAACATGTTTATGTCTTGCATTCCTTGTTCCTGCTAGAAGCAGAAAGACTCCTGTGTTATTTCTGATATATATTTTATGATATTTGTATTCAAATGTTATACTATTTAGATGTCCAGATTTGTGGCTGGATGTACCTACTTTTCATGGGCTTTTCTTTATATCTTCAGTGTCTACAGGTTGAGATGTATGACCTAATTTCCTGTACTTAAGATTTTCCTTCTACAACTGTACAATTACGAGAGGAACATTAGATTTTGAAAACTTAGACTTTTATATAGTTAACTAGTATGTCAATAATATACAATAAGAAAATAGTTTATCCACCAAACATAGCAATGTTATTCTCTGTACTAGAAAACCAAGGTCATTTCAAATCACCAAACATTGATTAAAACCAGAGTATATTCATGCATTTTCCAAGGAGAAAGTTTCACTTCTATCCAGTATAGTCCTTCAGGAAAACAGAGGTAAGTTTCACACATAGAACGTCTTGATTGGGAAGTATCAAGTAGCTCTGAAGATTTCAAAGAATGACTGCCTTTTTTCTTAGCAGGTGCAAGTATTGGTCCATCAAGTGCAGTTTTATCAGATGTATTAGCTGCTTCTGGTGATGGACTTCTGAGGAACTTTCTACTGCACACTTAATTTCCCACCTCTTTTTCAGTTTCAGGAATAGTATAATATCTGTGAATTTAGCTCTAAACTGAGTTATACCCCTCATAGACAATCATAACTAATGCTCATAAAAGACACAGGTCCTAGAGATGACCTAATGACACAAAGTCATGGTGTCTTATCACCACTACTGGTGACCTCTGTTTGGTAATGAACTCAGGCTACTGGTTGAGCTGGCCAGAGAGAGGATAGGTTGAAACAGATGATAGTCAGCTGAGCTTTATTTATCACAGGATAGATGGTTGGGGAACCTAATGCCTATGTGGTCTCTGGTGGAGGCCAAACACCTTGCAGGTCATCTCAGTGTAAAATGGGAGCAGTGACAACATCCTGATGTCAACACACTAGCCATTCCAACAACTAGGGACTATGCATGATCACAGTCTTTACGATGGGTTCCAGCTTTGTACTCACAACAGGGTCTCTCATTCCTTGGGGCTAATATTGAGTTGCCATAAGTCTTATTTCCTGAGGCATTGGGTATCCTACAAAACAAAGGGACATGTCTGGAAACACAGTAAATAAGGAGCCACAGAGGAATCCAGTGGGTTGGACAAGCAAGGAAGCTGGGCTGGGACAGCTAGAGGCAACATGAGTGTGAAATGGAAAAAGCATAAAAAAAGACCCAGGATCCATATAACTATCGCTGAAAGGGTCTAGTAGGACCACAGACATAGACCAGAACCAGGTAATCACCAGGCTCATTATTCCACAGAGACATTAACCATCGAAGGGAGCCGAATGCCAGTTTTTTTTTCTTCTCCGCATGGGCTGAACATGTTTTTTACGAATGCATTACTGGTCATACTAATCTAAATCCACATATTGTGAATCTCAGTCTACTGGACTGTTGTTCACTTATTAGTCTTCTTGATTATCACCTCAGTTAGTGGCCTGCTCTTATTCTAGTGACCAGTGTATTCTATGGCCCACCTTCATATTAAATAAAGCTTCATTCCTCTTTCTATCATGACCTACAGAGTGCTGAAGCAGCAGAAGGAAATGAAGCCAATGGGATGAACTGGCCAGTGCTGACCAATTGCCAGTAATTGATCAGTAGATTAACTTGCTACTTTGCAGCATTTCCTTAATGTTCCACTGTAGGAAAAATATGATGCTAGCAGAAACTAGAACATTCAAAAGCAACTCAGCTCCATGGTTATCTCTAGAATGGAAGAGAACCATTACAACACATAAAGTAAATTAGACCAAGTTATTGATACCAGGCTGAAATGCTGACAATGAAAATAATTCCTCACTTAGAAAGATAAATAAGCATCTTGCTAAAAATATACCAGGATATCCAAGAGGTTTCTGAAAAGAAAAACAACAAATTTAGCTGGATATTCAATACCACTCCATGCTAACTCTGTTCTTATGAATAGTCAACAGGTGTCTGACATTAAACTTATGACAGAGGCATTTAGTGAGCACTGTTAATTTCATTTCATTACTCCAGCTGCTAATTCATCTTTTCCTGAGTTTTTTCATGAGTCCCCTTCACTGTTCAGTCCTTATTCGGATTTGATACTGAATTACAATTTGTATCAACCCCCCCCCCCCAAAAAGAAAAAAAAACATCATTACCGTCCTTCGTCAGCAAATCAGCCACACATTTCTATTACGAAATGTGTCACCTGACCTAAGAAAAGCTGCTGACATCATCTCAATTCCCAAATGTGGTGCTTGTTTAAAACCTCACTCTTTTTGACCAATTACTTTGCTTTCATGCCTTGCTAAAATCTTAGAGAAGGCTGCAGCTTCTCATCTACAGGACCACATTGAATCTCTGCAGCTACAGAGTAGATGCACTCTACCACGTAGAGGACACACTGCCAAACTGCACCAGTCATTTTATTATTGGAGTGAGTAGGAGCTTTTATCATTTTCACCCAGTCAGGTGGGCAAGCTGGCTTCCAATTATCCAAAGACTTACTCTTCTCTTTGGTATGCATATATACAAGTCCATTATTATGGACCAGTTTAGGGCCTCTGTCTACGATATTTGACCTTGTTTGCCCTCATTTACTGATTAAAAAGTAATTTTAATACATGGCCTTTATCAAACCTGGTTGAACTGTTTTCCCTGATAACCTGGTCAGATCTGTCCTTTCTCATCTACAGTCCAGTCCATACCCTGTACTGTCTGGTGTTCCACTAGGCTCTGTCCTTCAGCCATTGCTATTTTCCATTTGCATGAATGTTGTTATCATGTCCCAGAAAACAGGAAATATCCTTCTATATGTAGATGAGACTATAATCTGGGGAATTAGTCAGCTCACCTCAAATCATTTGTGAACCAATCAGTTCTTCCCTGCCTCCACTATGACAGCATTTGAACATAGAAGACCAAATGTTAATCTAGCCAAAAATCAGTGCAACAATTTTCAGAACTCATGTAAGTGCTTAGATGTTTGGACTAACAATTGGATCTCATGCTCCATCTGTAAGTAGTGCAGTCCACAAAATTCCTTGGGATCTCGTTTGACCTATCACATACTTTTTCCACTTGCATTAAGAATGTGAAGCATATAGATAAATCTATGCATGTATTGACAGCCTACTAACCAGCTGGGACAGGCTTGCAATCGATAATGGAGTACTTCTGCATACTCTTAAACTGCCACTTTCCATCAGTAGCTTCACCTTTACCAAAACGTACAAAAACATTGATCACTATAAAACTGCATCAGTCACTTCATTATTGGAGTGAGTCATAAAGTTTATCATTTTCATGGAAATGGGCAGGCTGCCTCCCATTCATCCAAAGAGTTAGTCTTCTCTTTAGTACACATCTATACATGTGCCTTAATATGGACCACTGCAGGGCCTTACAGGAACTAATTACAGTTAATCATTATTGCAAGCCTTTGAAATCTACCAACCAAGAGTACTGATCTAAGTCTATTTATCCTTTTATTTTCTATTGTATCCCCTAACATCCTGATACTTTTCAACAACTTCCAGTGCTCACCGCTGTTAAAAGCAACTTAATTGTATTTACAACAAAGTGAACACATTTTGCACCGGATGTGTGAGACAGCAATACTAATTTTCTAACTAATGCTGTACTGACCCTCTACACCTTTATACCACTGGAAATTACCTGAAAAGCAATGGCCTAGACTGCACATGGGGATCTATATTAGAAGAACGAATGTTTAGGTGATCGACCACCTAAACATCGAGCTTCTAATATCGAAAGCAAACAACAGCAAACGGCCAATTTAATGCAGGGAAAGATTTCCCTTGGCCGTTCACCGGCAAAGCCCTCCCATTTAATTTAGATGTAAAGTAATGTTTTTTATGTTGTGGCCGAGGGACATGTTTCCCCTGGGACATTCAACATTGTGCAGTTCGATATTAGAAGATTGATGTTTAGGTGTTCGATCACCTAAACGTTTGGTCTTCTAATATAGACCTGCACATGGACAGAGTTGGTCAATTCCTTATAAAGTGAAGGGAAACTATGACTCTAGACCCTATGCTATGTATACCTACTATCCAATTATCAGTTTGAATGTTGCTGTTCATGAGTCCATACATTTTTATATCCAGTGTTTAATGGCCCAAGGGCTGTACAGATAACAATTAATAAAACCATATTTGTTGGGTGTCCTGAAACTGTATGCCAACATATTAAAACAGTTTTTGGGATAACCAGGGTAATATAATTCCTCCTCAAATTGCTCTTAACAGTAGGTATTGAAAGGTTAATTTCTTTATGTAAATGTGTTAATGGATTAACATATAAATTAAGATTTAAAAGCACTTGAAGGAAATCATCCTTGAAGGCATTATATGCCATAATTGCCTCTGTAGTGAATTGTATATCAATTCAGATTATTACATCTGTTTTGATAGCCTTTTTCAGTAGGTGTGCATCTCATGAATTCCCTTTGTACAAATTCAAGCCTTTTTAATTGACTGCAATGCTATATGCAAATAGTGATCTTATATAGTGCTATATAATTGGACCAAATGTTTTTCATCTCTTAGAATAAAGGATCTAAATGTAAGTCCCAAGTTTGTCATAGCTATAGATTACTATGATTTAAATGCTTTTGAAAAGAAAATTTATTATTAATTGATATACCTAGGTCATTGTTGGCATCTGTTACTTTAAGAGTATGATAGCTCAGAACTATTGGTTTCTTTATTCTTGGTTTATCAAAATAAATAACCTGACATTTTCAGTTTTAAAGTGGAGACCATAGTCAATTGTCATCCAACAAATTCTTGTAAGAAACTATTTATTTCTATAAAGTTGTTGCTATAGGCTGTATTAAATCCAGTTTTTATATAGCTGACCCAGCAGGCAGTGCTTATAGGACTTGTGAAAAATAAATAAATAAAAAGGTCCCTGGGATATGCAGCAAGTAAGTCACAAAAAGTCTGATTTAATGCCTCTAACAGTGACAAATTGGCTTACAATAAATAGCCATTTTATGATCTAAATGATTAAAAAGTGGTTGAAAGTGTACTTTACTAAGGTTTTTTATATATATATATATATATATATATATATATATATATATATATATATATATATATATTAAATGTTAAGGTAAGGTATCTATTGCCTTAGCAAGGTCCAAAAACACAACACCAACAGAGGGGCCCACATCAATAGATAATATAACCTGATTTATTTTCTTATTTTATTCTGATTTAATGCAGTATATTAATCATTCGTGCATACATGACCTGGGACTTTGCTGAAAAGTATCCTCGGATCAGTTCATTTGCCTTGTAAACTAGTGTTAAATAGATCAATCAGTCAATCAAATCAATACATTAGTATTTAAATAAAATATTTATAAGTGTCATATAATGTTTATAGGTGTAATTCAAAATTGATAGAAATTTGTACTGTAGAACTATAGGAACAGAGAAACAATACTAGACAAGCAATCATGAAGACCATAAGATACCTAGCCATAAACAAATTTACTTAGACACACTGAAACATTATTTTTTTAAATATTTTTTTTATTTTCAAAAATATGAAGTACAATAATCAAAACTAGCAACACAAAGCCATTTTCAAAAATAGTAGGTGTAATATTTAACATATAATAATCAATTTAAACTATACTAGCAATACAAACTTCATTTATAGACAACAAATTTAGTCAACTTTATAATTATCTAATAGATGCTTTAAATTTATCCTTTTATCACAATATTTTTCTTTTAATTTGATCTTAATGAAGCAGAAGTAATCTCTCTGTTGCATACTACAGTGACTAAAGTTATAAAATCTTTAAAATTAAGTACTGTATGACTTTTCATTTTAATATAATTACTTTTGCAGCTATTGCTAATAAGGTCCAAAATAAACAGTAGTCTTCTGATTTAGTACAAGAAAACTACTTTAGTAAGAATTAGTGACTCTGAAATAATGCATCTTTCTGACCACATTCCTTTAAGGCAATTTTTTCTAAATCTTTCCAATATTCTTTATTTTTATCATATTTATAAAATATGTGACACCAATCCACTGTCAATTGTTGATTTCACCTCAGTTACAGAAGTATTTGTCTTGAGCATGTTATTTGTTTTATAGGATGTAAACATTTTTTATTAAAATATTTCCAAGTAAAAATTTTCCAGTAGACACTAGAAGTATAATTTATTGATTTTAATATTAAACTTCTATATTCTTTATTTTTCAAATTTTGAAGATTATTTTTATAAATAATCTCAATACTTGTCATTTAACTTTGTATTTAATATTAAAGTCATCTTTTTAACTTTTGACCAAATCATTGTCATCAATAACTCCATATAAATAATTTAAAATCTTAAAGCTATCTAAACTAGAATTTCCCATTTTTCTCAGATTTTATAGTTTACTTATAAAACTTTTAAAGCTGATTTCAACAATTGATTAAAATAATATTTTATAACTGTTTCATCTATGTTAAGTAATTTATTATCTAAAACGTTAAACCAATATTTTTTGTCACTTGAGGTCTTACTACCCTTATTAAGCACTTAATAGTACTCATCTCCCACATTAAAAAGGCCATACATGATAATCTTAATATAAATCTGTCATTATCATTCTAATCAAATAGATAGTCAAAGAACTTTGACATGAATTGTTCTGCATTGCAAATTATACTTGGAAAAGTAAAGACAATTTAGTATGCATGGTGTTCCAGGAATGCTTGTTTCTGGTAATGGATCTTACTTTGTGTGAAATCTGCAATAAGTGTGAAGAGAATTGAAATTTCTTGTGTGTGCTCTACTTTATGGCTCATCCTATTCCTGTCAGAGAAGGCTGTATAGACATTGAAGAAAGTAATGGAGGAAATGAAAGATAAAACATTGGTAGCAAAAATAAACACACAAGAGCAGAATTGCTCTTTATTTAAAATGATTACATGCTTGTCTCCAACAGAAATGTTTATGTAATTAGGGTTGAGATAGAACTCCATATACTTATCTCCATCTGATCTGAAAAGAAAAGTAAAAAAAAAAAGCAATGAGGTCAGAAGGAGACGTGATAGAAACAACTGGTTAAGAAGTTCTGCATCTTGACATCAGCACTAGTTGTAAGAATTCTATTATGAACTTGAATGGATCCTAAGACTAAGTAAGAGTCGATCAGGGTCCATGTCTTATACATTGGTTTCATGTGATAGTTTGTCTGTGAGTGAGAATGTAAATTAAATAAGAGCTAAATTCACAGTGAATAAATCAGTGAGTAGACCTGATAAAAATGTAAGATTCAGTGTGCTGTCATTTCCACAGACACCTGAGATTCCTGATGAAACTGCCATTGCGAAACCCCTATATGTTATGAAGAAAGAGAGAGGACCTGTGAAATATTCATTTACCGGCCCTTCTAGAGTTCCTGTGTGTGAAAGTTATACCCCTTTCTCACGTCAAGTACTGCTGTAGATAATGTGCGTGTGTATGTATGCATGTATACACACACACACACACACACACACATATATATATATATATATATATATATATATATGTGTGTGTGTGTGCGTGTGTGTATGGGTTCCATTGGTTTGATCAACAGGGAGTTTGGTAAACATCTGTTCAATTGACTGCATTTGGTCAACTGTACAACCCTGGGTACGTGATTTCCCCAGAGACTGTGTGATCTTGGAGTTTGTATATTTAATTAGCAAGTGGGGTGAGGGAGCAGCCCCCCACTTGGGAAGATGTCTTTTATTGTTTTTCTTTTTTTTTTTTTGAAGTAATATTAGCATGTGCCAATAAACAGCCTTAGCACATGCATACTAGGAAGTGAATGTTTCTGTTTGTCGGCATAGAGTGGTTTACCTTTAGGATATCAATATTCATGTTAGTCAACCAACAAAAGAAAAATCATATACCTAAATTATATGTACATATATATATATATATATATATATATATATATATATATATATATATATATATAGATCTACTTCAGTAGACTGAAAGTTCATTTATCTGACTTTCAGTTAGCTGAGACAAAAAGGCCGTCAACCACAGAACACCGATATCCCAGAACACTGACTTCCCACTCCAGGTATGTAACTGCTTGGCCATCCTGAAAAAATAGTAAAACTGAAGGAAAGTAAACTCATGCATGTTGGGGGGCTTCGCCCCCCCCACTCCCCCCTAACTAAATATACCAACTCCGAGATCGCACTACCGCAGGGGTAAGGGGCAACGTACAACAGGGTGGCCCAAGTGGTTACTTACCTGGAGTGGGAAGTCAGTGTTCCAAGATGTCGGTGTCCTGTGGTTGTTGGCCTTTTCATCTAGGCTAACTGAAAGTCGTTTAAGTGAACTTCGGTCTACTGAAGTAGACCCATCTATATATATATATATATATATATATATATATATATATATATATATATATATATATATATACATGTTTATACGTACATCTATATGTAAACCCTGTGTGTTCATACTGATTTATGCCAGAGATTTATGAAATAAAATGCAAAAGCTTCACAAAATGACACATGGGGGGAGCAGTTATAGATATAAGTGAAACATCTGTAAATGATAAAACTAATTGACACAGGTGATCACAGAATACCTGCTGTTCTGACAGGAGAGAATGGCAAAATATTTTGCAAGGTAGTAGTTCATATTACCAAGGACATAC
>NC_056745.1:1417846755-1417894255 GCF_019279795.1 Protopterus annectens
TGATGTAAGTGGGCATGACTTATAGCCCAATGAGGTGGAATTTGTCTTGTAGGTGTCATGTACAGCTATTATCTCGGCAATATGAGTGTCTAGCTGTGTTGACATAGTGTGTATGTCAGTGTGTTGCTCCATAATAAGGAGGGTGACACATTAGTACGATGTGATGGAGCACATTTTATGTTACTGACGACCCTCACATTGCATGCTGTAAGTCTTCTCAAGTCATAGTCATTTTGTCTCCAGATGAAGTAACATCCTTCTGGCTTTATGATGCGTATATTGAATAAGAAGCTCTGTCACAAACCGCAGTTAGTGGCTTATTCACATGTGCAGTGACAACAGAGACAGTTCAGAAATCTAAGGAAACTGCACATCAAGTTATTCCTGAACTGGGAAACCATAATCTCCATGCAGGGTGGTTTTATAGGAATACCCTAGGTCAGAAAAATGACATGCAAAGGTAAAAGACAATTTTGATGCAAACAATGTTAGATTTCATGTAATGGTGTGCAGAAATACATTGTAAAAAGAGGATACATTTCAAAGCATTTAACTATACAGCTATAGCTATATCTATCTATCTATATATATCTATCTATCTATATATATATATATATATATATATATATATATATATATATATATATATATATGGTTCCCCTGGAACCCATTTATTTGATCGAATATAATTTGGTCGAAAATGATTTTAGGCAACCCACTTCACTGAAAGCTCATTTGACTGAAAGCTCATTTGGTCGAATTTCATTTGGTCAAAAATTAAATATAGCCCCTGGCCCACTGCAGTGCGACCCTGGAGTCAGAATATTAAGTAAGGGGGGGTAAATAGTTTTTACTGAACATATATATATATATATCAATGTATTTTTAATGGATGCACCTTCATATAACAGTGAATACACTACAATTATGTGGTGGGCTATGCCCCCACACCCCCCAATGTGGGGGGCTGTGCCCCCCACATCCCCCTTACTTAATATTCTCACTCCACGGTCGCACTGCAGTGGGGTAGGGTCTTTATTTCATTTTCAACCAAATGAAATTTGACCAAATGAGCTTTCAGTCAACTGAGCTTTCAGTGAATTGGGCTACCTGAAATCATTTTCGACCAAATAAAGTAGACCCAGTTCCACTTTATAATCTCAAAAAACTGAAATCTGGAATTTCAGTATTCCAAGACCATAAAGGAGAAAATTCAGAATAACGAAAATGCATAAGCATGAATTCAAATATCTAGAATCCATGCTTATGCATTTCCAGTACGGTATGTGAAGTGTTTGGTTGGGATGGTGTCTGGAATTGAAGGTGAGTGAGTGTAGGTGTGTGTTTTCGTTAGTTGTATGTGTGGGTAAGGGTAGGGAGGTGTAAGTATGAGTGTGAGTGTTGGATGTGTTGGTGTTTGTGTATTTGTGATGTGTATTTGTGTGAGTGTGTGTGTGTGTGTGTGTGTGTGTGTGTGTGTGTGTGTGTGTGTGTGTGTGTGTGTGTGTGTGTGTGTGTGTGTGTGTGTGTGTGGGTGTGCGTGTGTGTGAGAGCGCGTGTAGAATGCCGTGGTGTAATTTTTTTTTTGTTATGTGCGATCAGAGTTGGTATATATAAGTAAGGGGGGTTTGGGTAGGTGCAGCCTCCCACATGGGGGATGCAAGGGGGCTTGCTCCCTGCTTACATGTAGTATAGGGTTTTGTAGTTTGTGTGGTGTGGGTAGAATGGTGTGTGTGTTGTGTGGTGTATGGTGTTTGTATGTTCGTGATTGTGTGAGTCGTGATTGTGGGTTTCGGGATTGTGAATGGTTCAGCTTTATAGTTTCAAAATACTTCTTCCTCTTTCGGCTTTTCCCGGTTAGGGGTCACCACAGCGGATCACCTTGTCCGCTCATGATTGGCAGTGGAGTTTTACAGTGTCAAGTTGCCAGCCCAGCGCCTAACCTTCCACAGAAGGCACACGCATGCACACACCTAGGGCCAATTTAGAGTGTCCAATCCACCTACAGCATGTCTTTGGGATGTGGGTGGAAACCGGAGCACCCGGAGGAAACCCACGCGACCACAGGGAGGACATGCAGACTCCACACAGAAGGCACCCCAGCCGAGGATCGAACCGGAGAACCTCTTGCTGTGAGACGGCAATGCTAACCACTGCACCACCGTGGCCGCCCTGTAGTTTCAAAATACTGAACTTCGAAATTTCAGCATTTCGAGACCATGAAACCAAAACCATCACAATACCAACACTTACAAAGCCAAAACCAGAACACCGAACATACAGCACACACCACACCACACACAAGCTACAACACCCACACCACAAAACAAATAAGCACACCAAAGCACCACACAAGCACACACCTACAATACAGAAATGCAGGGTGGCAAGCCCCCCTGCACCCCCCACACAACCCCTACTTAAATATACCAACTCCAAATTGCACAAACAGAAAAAAACAAAACAATCACACACAGACATTCTACAGTCCATCGCACACACACACACACACACACACACACACACACACACACACACACAAACACCAACACATCCAGCACTCACATCTCAACGTACACCTCCCTAACCTAATCCACACGTACAAGTCAGAAAAACGCTCACATACACTCACTTACCTGACATTCCGAACACCATCCCAAACAGACACTTCATGTAATGTACCGGAAATGCATAAGCGCGGATTTGAGATATTTGAATTCATTCTTATGCACTTTCAGCATTGATATGCTGAAATTCGAGATTTCAGCATTTCAAGATTATGAAGTGAAACTATATATATATATATATATATATATATATATATATATATATATATATATATATATAGTAAGTGTTGCAAAACAATGCATTGGCCAATAAATAGTCAGCTACACTAAGTCACAGAGTGAAATGATTGAATAAGGGGGAACATGTGACATATTTCCTGCAGTCAGTGTATGAATTGGGAGGACATTTTAGCTTATCTTACAACCCTTCAGGGGAAATTTAAGACTGTGTTAGGTTCAGGTACTTGTGCAATGCATGAAGAATGTTTTCAGCATGTTTAGTCCAAAAAAGGTAATTTCTGCACTGCTATCTATTATTGAATAACTCCAGTTAACAGATGACATGCTTGTCTCGGTTAGTACCGAATATATAGAAAAAATTATTTCCAAGTATGTGTAATTTGCAATACAAGCATAAATGTTCTGCTGTGTGGGTCCACAGCAAACAAAATGGGACTTCTGAGAAGAAGTAATGGAGTATGTTAGGCATGCAGAAAGCAAGGCAATCTTAGAAAGTGGTGAGAAACCAGCTAAAGGCAGATATGAACCTATGCACAGCCTGTAGATGTCTGTCAACTGTTCAGATTTTCACAGAATGTTCAGATTTTTGCCTCATAGTTTTGGTCTGTTTCTCATAAAATTTGTGGTTTTCTGACAAATCACTGAGGACTGAAGTCACTAAGAAATAACAAACATTTGAGTTGCAGATTTCATATCCTCCAGAAACATACTAATACAAAACTTGTTATTCTAATGATTATAAGTTTAAAAGAACAATATTTAAAATGTATCCTTGATTATGAGCCTTTGGCCTGCCATTATGATTAGCTTTGTCCGAATTTCTTGCACTTAAAGGTTGAGAGGAAAGGTGTGGAACACAGAGAGTCACCTACTCTGATGCAGAAATTGAAGGCCTGTTTTAAGGCTCTGTAGAATGAAAAGTTATAATATTAGTGAAATATTAGTGAAAAGGTGGTACATGGAACTGTGATTTTCTCGGTGGGCCTCCATTGAAAATGGGCTCATTACAGCCCCGTGGACCTTCCTGGTAAATAAATGTATGTAAATAAATAAATAGTTACAGTGTTTAACTGTGATGCCATTTACAAATGAAAATGGTCAAGTGTGAATCCATATGTTGATCTGAAAGCATCAAATTAAATTTGACGGATAACCCTGCATCCTGATATTAGTATGCTAACTGCATTTATTACCCCATTTTTTTAAAAGGCTACTATATTTAATTACAAGTGATTTTGAAACATTTCAGAGAAAAAATGGTGAGCTATTTGCATCAGCTGGAAGGGGTACCAGTGAATGCTTTAGATGATAGGAGACAAAGTATACCTTAGAATCATCTTGCAGAACACCAAGTCTGCAGGACTGAAAATCAGGAGAAGTTTGTTCTTGTGGGTAAGCAGCTATGTTTTTTGGGACACTTAACTGATTTGCTTGGTGTTAAGCTAGATGCAGTGATCTGACTGATGTATCCCCAGAAAGATGCTTGAAGGCTGTGTAAGACAAAAGTTTTTGGAGGCATGCTTCCCTGCAAGTCTGCAATAGGGGAGAAACCTGGTCAATCAGCAGTAGACTAAAGCCCTGGAATCAGTGATGTTCTGATATAGATGCCACTGATGTGGCGATTAATCAAACTTTAGCTGTGATGTCTGATGTCTGGGAGAGACTGTTTCCCCACCCTAACCAATTAATATCTTCAAACAAAGCCATTAGTGACCCATGGCACTGTGTATCCTGCTAAATTTCAACATATCCTATATAGTATTTAACAGCAAAAATAAGAATCTTTCTGTTTTACCAGAACAAAAATATCAGGTGACCAAAGATATTATCTCCCTGACTAAATAGTCATTGTCATATTAATCTGTATGTATCCAGCCTGTCAGATACTTTCATGCCCAAATATGATGCTACATCAACATTTTATCTGTTTATCCAAAGCCATCGGGGGTAGTTACACATGAACTGATGTCTGCATTACATCCATAATGAAAGTTGGGAGAGGTACTCTTTAGTTTCTTAACACCCACTTACTCCAGTACTTGTTCACCATCTAGACTGGTATTAAATAGTTTGGAAAACCAACTCTTCCCCAACCCATCTTACTTCAGACAAGAGGATGATGCATTTGTTTGCAAAATTATTGAAGCACATTTTTTTCTTTCTTTTAAACGATGGGTCAAAATTGTATTAAATATTTATTTATTTTTTCATTAAGATTTGAGATGCAGTTTTTTATTTGCCTCTGTAGCTAATGCCAGTGTCTGAAGTTATTTCCCATGTAGTTATACTAATAAAATTCTCTGAAAATCTCATGAGAACATATGTAACTAATTTGGCAATATAACCGTTATGTACAGGTTCAAAAAATATCCAAAATATGGAGTTCTAGTTTCTCATCTGGCTTGAAAATGGTTAGTAGTAAAGGGTTAAGGAACCTATACTATTTACTTTTACAGTAAATGGTTAAGAAGCCTATACTATTTACTTTTACAGTAAAGGGTTAAGGAACATATACTATTTACTTTACAATTTACTTTATGATTGCTTTTATAGGAGGCTAAGTTAACGCAGTTCATGTTACTGTTAGTTCATACTGAATAATATAACTTTATAATTATTGTCCTAAAACAGCCTACTTTGCTTTGTGCATTATATCCTGTACGTATTCACTGCTGAATTATACAGCTGTTATCACTGGACTTAAAGGCTGTGTGTTACTGCTGTTAGTCTGGTTTTACAGAGCTGATACTGTATGCACTATAATCAATTTTAATTATAATGTATGCAATATAATTAATTTTACTCTCCAGTTCTATTCCTTGCATGCTCTCCACTTCACATTCTTGTAACCTTTGCACTAATTCTGCCTTATTTACCTTTATTTTTCAGTTTGCACGGGTTTCTTTCCTGCGTAACCCCCAGCCCCCACCTGGGATTAACTGCATAAAGAAATTTCTACCTTCTCCACTGAAGCTGGCTATCTTAACTAAGTAAAACCTCTGGGAAGCAAGAACCTGACTCCCTCCAGCTTTTCTATTGTAACAGGTGAATTACAATTTAGTTTTTGTAAACTGTTGAGGCTTAAAGGTGTATGCACAACAACAGTGAAGGGATCCAGCCAATTGCCACTAGATTGGGCTGTAATACCTTCAATCAGCCTTACACTCACACAGTGTTCCAGTCCCAAGCATTTACTCTTTTTTTTTTTGCTTCTAGCCTGTTCCCACAGTAATTTGGCTCCCTCCATATTGACTAAATTTGCTAGTTTACCACTAGGATCCTATGAAAATAAGCCTGAAAACTGGTGTAAAAATAAAACAAATTAAAGTACAGTCAAAAACATTGCTGACATACAATCATACAAACCAAAAGCCCAAGGTAACTCTTGGAGTCAGTGTTAGTCCCACTCCAAATCTCACCCGCCCCCACTAGTACTAAATTAAACCAGACTTTGCCACTCCCTTCCCACTCCCCTCCCGCTAAGTACCAATCAGCACCTCACACATCATTGAACAACCCTCCCCCTTAACCTATTTCCTTCTCTCTCATTCTTCTACATCCTGTTAGCACAGTCAGCCATCAAAATTTGGCCCGCCCCCTATCAAAATGCAAACAAGCAAAAAAACACTAATTACCCAAATGCCTATACTGTTTCTATTTTACCATCTCACTGCCTACGAACAAATACTTGACCATGGTATTCACTACCCAAATGGTCAAACAAATACCCATGACTTCACACACAACACCAAACACTTTACCTTCCCCAGCACACCGAATATACCACCCTCTATAAAATACCACCCCTGTACAGCCACAAAACATAATCCTAAAGATAAAGACTATATAAAACTTATAAACAAACTCCTAAAGCTCATAATATCCTGTCACTATAACTTTATAACACATGGAGACATTCATCCCAACCCTGGCCCACCCACACCCAATAACCTCCACTCCCCTACCACAAGACCCACACTCAAGCTACACATGAATACTCCCACTAGTTCCCTCCTGGCATGTCACCTAAATATTAGAAGTATTAACAATAAGATTCCCAACCTACACACCGTCCTAGCAACCCACTACCCAGACATTATGTGTCTTACGGAAACCTGGCTAAAACCCAGTACTATTGACAATGAGATACTACCTCCAGGATACAACATTCACCGGTTAGACTGTGCTACTAAGAAAGGATGTGGGATAGCAGTCCTTTACAAAAATACTCCAACCGTTAATAGAGACACCATTCAACCTCCCCAATTCAGTAATGCGGAACTCCTCTTAACCAAGCTACAGATTAACCAAAACAAGCATTTGAACATCATCTGTGCATACATTCTGCCAGGCAACAACCAAAATATCCTAGAAGATATCCTTTACTGGTTATCCACTACCTATCCCCAGAAAACTATAGTTTTTGGTGACTTTAACACCGAATGGCACCCCCTGCTCCTCTGACCCCCCCCCCCACCCATATAAAGTTATTTGGGTTTAAACAGACCATAACCTCTCCCACTAGAATAAACAAACCAACCAACAGGGAAAGTATCCTAGACTGGATCCTAGTTAATAACCAACCCCAACTGTACACAGCTGGTACTCTCCCGGATGACCTCAGCGAGCATTGTCTAACCTATATCATAAAACACAAAGCAGGAAACCCTCACCAGCCCAAATATAAAACCATTAGAAACAGGAAAGACTTTGACACTGCTATATTCAAAAATGAATTAAAAGCAGTTGACTGGTCAAAACTAAAAAATCTAACATTAGAGGAGGCCATAGATCACTTTAACACTAAATTCCTAAGTATCCTTGATTCCCATGCTCCAGCACGTACAATAAAAACTAGATCAAATACAGCACCATGGCTCACAAAAGATATCAAAGCTAAAATCAAAACTGGAAAAAGAGCCTGGGCCAGCTGGAGAACAACTAAAGCCCCACTTGACCATCTGAAATATCATCAACTCAGGAATGACACAAAAAAATCCATTTTACTGGATAAAAAGGCTTCTACCAAAACCTCCTACAAAAACACCATAATAACCCTCAAAAGTTCTGGGCAGGCTTAAATCAACTACTTCATCCAGGTCATTCCACCACCCCAACCCAAGCTAACTACCCCCATAGTTCCCCAGAGACCATAGCTAGCGCATTTAATAACTTTTTCACTGAAAAATCCAATCCCTAGCAAATCAGCTAACCCCCTCTAACTTAAACCACATGCCTAATCTACCCAGTAATCACCCTGAATTTAGCTTCCAACCAATATCCACTAGTTTTATCAAAACGCTTCTAAAAAAACTAAAGCCTACCACCCTCGCTGCTGACCTCCTTCCTGCAGAGTACCTACAAATAACTGCAGATGACATTGCATATCCCATATCTATCCTCATCAACAGAACCTTATCCAAAAACGCTATGCCCTCCCTCTGGAAAATATCTCATGTCATCCCACTCCATAAAGGTGGTAGCTCCTCAGACATATCCAACTGTAGACCCATTGCCATTCTTTCCCCACTAGCCAAAATAATGGAGAAATGTGTACACAAGCAACTAATGCAATGCCTTACACAGAATAACTTACTATCTAACTCCCAGCATGGCTTCAGGCCAAACCATAGCACCACCTCGGCCCTCCTTTCCTTTACTACTGCCATAAATCAAAACAGGAATGACAATAGGCTAACCTCAGCCCTCTTTCTTGACCTATCAAAAGCCTTTGACATGGTCAACCATGAACTTCTCATTCTTTCACTAAAATCTATTTCCCTCAACAAGCCTGCTATCCAGTGGTTCCAGTCCTGCCTGACTGGTAGACAACAGGCAGTACTGTGGCAGGGCAAACTCTCCAGCTAGCTACCTGTCACACTTGGTGTCCCTCAAGGGTCCATACTAGGTCCACTACTCTTCTCTATTTTTATCAACAACCTTCACACTGCTATCCCTAAAGCCACCTGCATTCAATATGCAGATGATTCCACTCTGATCTGCTCAGCCACCTTCCCATCCGAACTGCAAACCTTAAAACAAAATACATTTAACACTATCAAGAACTGGCTCACCAACCAATGGCTACTTCTGAACCCCAATAAAACTAAACTTCTACTCTCCTCCCCCAATAGTAGATCTACCACACTTTCATTCTCTGTCACATCTAACAATGGTACCACTATTTCCCCAGATCATCACACCAAACTGCTAGGGGTTATCATAGAAAATAATCTCAAATTTGACCTAAAGGTGAACAAGACCATACAGACCATCAATAAGAAGCTTGGATCACTGTATAGAAACAAAGACATTTTTAACCCCACTGGCTAGGACTGCAATTGCCCAATCACACCTACACTTTACTCTTTTATATGCCTTGCCTGTACTCTCAAACCTCAACAAATCCGAACTAGGTAAGCTGTCCCATAGCTACAATCATATTGCCAGATTCGCCACTGGCTCCACCTATAGAACCCACCACTGCCAGAACCTTAAACAACTAGAGTGGCTGGAACTGCCCAGCTTAATTCAATTCAAGCAACTCTTAATAGCGCACAAAATGTTGTACCACCTTGAGGATACCCCCTCACTTACAAATATTATTAGGCCATATAGCAACTTGAGGTCAGCCGATAAACTACTGGTCCAAACCCACAAAGCTAATAACTCTGCTGGTGAATCCCTGTTTGCCAACTTTGTTGGCAAAACCTGGAATTTGTTGCCAAACTATATAACCCTACAATCCACAAAAAGTCTCTTAAAAAAAAACCTCAAACAGTATCTCAAAGTGAATTGGCTATGCCCATGTATCAACCCTGATTAACTTACAAACTGAAAGCATATTCTGTAATTATCATAACTTGTAACCAAGTCACCAAGCTCTGTTTCCAATCTGATGTCTCTTGCTTTTAATTGTGTCTGTCCATGACAATTGTGACTCCCTACTAGGGAACCCTACTATATAATCACTTAGTTTTTATAATTGTTTGCTAACTTCTGTGTAATCTACGTATGTTTGTCTATGTGGAGCTTTTCTCACCGGGCCTCCGCTGAAAATGGACATGTATCCAGTCAGACTATCCTGGTAAACAAATATAAAATAAATAAAATAAATAAAAATAAAATGAATAAATATACTAGTTCAAGGCATTCTGGACAGTTATTACCTCTCCTCAACATTCCTTCCTTGAGTAAGTTACTCAGTAAAGTGCAGTATAGGTGCAATATACTCAGCCTGATTATTTTTTACAAACCAGAGGTGTTTGGACCAATATCAGTTAACAGAACAAGTTTGTTATTACATAGAAGCAACACTGACTGTGGACATATGTAATTAACCACTGTCTCAGTTAAGTATGGCTTATGATGTAAATTTCTTTACCTTCAAGCTGTCCATAAATGTGAGAATAAAACACTGGCAAGATGTCTGTCGATGAACCGATAATTCAAGTGAGTGTCGGTTGAAATCCATACATATAATCAGCAAAAGAGCTATAACTGGTTAGTTCTGTTGCATATCTTCATATTTCATCCTAGCCATCTAAATTTTAAAGGTAAACTGTTTCTAACTTAGAAAAATGATGTATTGGGAGGATACTAGTACTTAAGATGTTTGACTAATTATCATTCAGTTATTATGTGCCAGTAACTGCCTGAATAATGTCGGTTTTTCTGGTATGCAGACATACATCTTGAGAAGCTCATGTTCTGAGCAGTAAAGCAAAACAGATTTTCTAAGAATAAACTGAGATGCAATATGATTTTAAATAGCTTTGTCAGCCCCCATCCCACCCCACCCATTAGGTGCCTGACAGACTGACATGTTAGTGCTCTTACAGAAGTTGTTTTGATGAATTATAGCCCGTGGATATGACTGGAAGAGAGATGCAAGGGGCTGACAGTGATCTGTCTGTTTTGATTTTGATACTATAATCTTCCTGTTGACATCACAAAGAAGTTATGTCAATTGCCATTAGCTTGATATTTTACAATGCATCATGTGTTTAAATGAAACAAACTTAAAGTGACATGTGCTAATTAGAAAACTCATTGTCTAGTCAAAAAGTCAAGACACTTAAAACTTCACTGATCCATTCTGTTCGTAAGCCATCAGCTTCCTCCAGCAGATGTAGTACTCATAAACAATGCAATTATGTGGACTTTGAAGTGGGATCTTGAAACTCAAATCCTGAGCTAATTTCGGTTCTTATTGTGAGATATACACAGTTTACAGCTCAGATCATGTAAACTGACAAACCAAAATATGCCACTTTGCAGTGAGAGCCAAAGAAAGAAACAAACAAACAAATACATAAAACAAATAACTAATTTGCTAGCTAATTAGTTAACTAAATATATACATGCATACATAAATAACAAATACTTATTGCTTGGTCCGAGACACATAATATATAAACTCTTCAGGTAGACTGTGCAGTTGCTTTCATACTTATGAAAGTTTCTGAATGTTCAGAATAAGTTATCTGTATGGGGTCCTATGGAGAGGCTCCATGTTCACTTCCAGTGGCTGTAATTGTAATTCTCCAGAAAGCTGAACATGCTTGTATGCAGTTATGTCACACAGGTGTATGAATGCAGGTCCTTATGGAAAATAACAGAAATCATACATAATACTATATTCATAAAGTAGCCACTACTTGATACAGGCACCAGGAACTAACGGTGGCATGATGCCAGAGCACTTCTATAGGCTAGGCTTGTAAAGACTCCAGGGCCACTGGCCTAGTACACACCTATGAACCTATGAGTCCATTCTAAAAACTAAGCTAACACAGGTATAGAGAGGAAATTTTACCAAAAAAAATTTGCAAGCTGGAGTATAGAAAGTAGTCAAGAGGGCATTGCAGTTTACTGGATAATATCATCAAAGGAACCAAGATTTTAGGAGCAAATAACTACAGTGTGAAAGATAACAGGCCGAGTTGAGACCAAGCAAAGGTTTGAACTGCAGGTAAGAGAATGACTTCCCTACTAGGGATCAATAACACTGGACAGGGAAAGAGAAAGGGATAGTTGACTGCCAAGTGAAATGCCAACTCTGCCAGTTCTTAACTGTGTCTTGAATATAAAAAGAGGTAATTATTAGGGTATATAAAATATTGCGTGATAACTATAAGAATCGGTCAGATGAGGTTAGAAAAGATTGGGATGATAGAATGGAAAAGCAGCATGGAAAGGAACAATGGGAGGACATTTAAGTACATAATAAAGTGCAGAAGGTTTAGGATTTTTGCTTTAAGTGTTTCCACAGGTATTTTGTACCACAAGTAGAAATTGTCCTCAAGCACATAGTAAATTCTGGAGGTGTGATAGGAACAAGAGAGATAAATGGGAACATGTTTTTAGGAATGTAATAAGTTTGCAGCATTTCAAAGTTTCCTGCATAATACTTTGGCAGAAATGTTTGGGGAACAAATGATTGTGACTAAGGAAATTATTCTTCTGCGCTGGAATAGAGGCCCTAAATTGCTCAGACTCTGTAAGACCTTACTAAGTTTAAAGCTATTGGCTGGAAAAAAAAACAATTAGTAGAAAATGTAAAAAATTAAGCCAAATATAACTGAAGTATTGAATACTGTAAAGGAGATAAAAGACATGAAAACAGGATCTTTGAAAAAAGGATGGTGCAATTTACATAGAAATAAAATTTGTGGGAGCAATACATGCAGAATAGTCTTCAGGAAGAGGAATAAAATTTAAGGGAAGTCAGGGATTGAGTAATGTGTGTAATGTTGGAGTAAATGAAGATTGTTAAAATGTATACAACATGAAAATAAAATAAATTTTAGTATGGATTGCTGTCTTTTGTATTACTGTATATGCACTTGTGTTGCTTTTCTAATGCTCTGTTTAATAACGATATATAAAAAAGAGGTTAGTTTCATGGACATTATAACAGCAGTTTTATGTAATAATATATTCTTACATTTCTTCTCAGCTAATTACTTTCATTACACAGAAGACATTGCAACCCTCAAAGCAAATTAGTTGGGAACTAGTCAGTATATCCTTGTACCATCCCTGTGAAGTAGCTATTTTTAAGTACACAATGCTTTTTGTTATATAAATTCCTGAGTGAACAAGAACAGAAGAGAGAAGTAAAATGAATGCAGCTTTTGCTGAAATCTTATGCATTTAAATAGTAATAAAAACAGGAAACAAATTTATTCTCATGTCAAATGCAGTATCCACAACCACAACTCACATTGTAATGCTTAATGTTCCACAACCTTGACATAAAGGAAAATAATTGTTGTCTAGACCAGCTTTGGGTTTCATATGTGGTTGTATGACCTCTGAGTCAGAAGATGCTAACAGAGGGATTTGGGATGAGTTCTTATACATACAGTTTTAATAAAACTATATGTAGGCTTTTCATTATGCACTTTCCTATTCCAGTTTATTAAGATTTCTTAAGATTTAGTGTTATACAATAAAACCACTTTGCTTCTATAACTGGAATAAAAATGCAAAATTCCATAAATCACATTACATAACTAATTGAAAGGTCATGCTACCATATATCATAAAAGGTTTTCTTTTCAAAAATCATTTATGTATATTTTATACATTTCTAATGTTGCCATCACCACAAAAATGATGCATTATTTTTGAAGACATTATGTTATAGTAAGAATATACATTTATATTTTTTTACTTTTGACTTCCTCCTTATTGTATTGCAGCTTACTGTTACAAAGTGCATTGTGTATATGTTTCTAGAGACTCTTGGGAGGTGACTTCGTCTGGCTTACACAGTGGTGAAGGATCCATTCCTTTGTTCTCTCCTGCACATCCACAAAGCTAATAACACAGTAAACATCAATGCAAGACATCTTAACTTCCACTGAAACATAAAAACAACCAGTTGGTGAGACATCTGCATATCCCAGAGAATCCCTCTTTCATGGAATAGTCTTCTTATATACAAAGCAAAATAGCTCTTTAAGCATAGCTGGATGAATGGATGGACAATGATAAATACACCCTGGGTTTGACCGCTCAAGCCTTCATTGACAGAGATCAAAATTAGATATAAATTAGTCATGCCAATGGATACCTACATTTTTGGATATTGTGGCTAGCTTAGGTATGTTCCTGTAGATCAACAGCCTAATATTATCCTACAAATCTATAAAATCTTGATTGCATATATTTAACTGTTCTTTGGGAAAATACTGTTTTTGGACACTGTTTCCCTCATTCCTGATTGATTACTTACTCTTCAGCAGAACTAAGTTACTACTTCATCTAATTAATGATTATCAAAGTAATCATGTTACGGCACAGCTGCACTGTAAATAATATGCTCAGAAATGTATACATCTGGCGCTGTT
Organism: Protopterus annectens; assembly: GCF_019279795.1. Taxonomy (NCBI): domain Eukaryota; kingdom Metazoa; phylum Chordata; order Ceratodontiformes; family Protopteridae; genus Protopterus; species Protopterus annectens. The sequence goes on from NC_056745.1 coordinate 1,417,860,923, forward strand.
AATTGAGGTAATCATTTTGGAGATCATCCACATTTATATAAGATAAGAACAGAACAATAAAACTTCCTGACAAAAAGAGTTTATAATATAACACAATTTAAAGTAGAATTGCAAATAGCTTATATACACACCCTGCAGAGATTGGCATATGTCTTATATTATGAAACATTTATTTAGAGTAGTGTTGTTGAAACTTCTACCATGTTAATTCCTTTCTTAAGTGATGACTATTTTCTGTCTGATGGCAGCACAGTGAAGCAGTGGAGAGCCCTGCCTCATATCATTTGAATCTTGAGTTCAGCTCCTGACTTAGATAACTTCAGTGTGTCCGCATGTTGTGCTTTTTTCTTTTTTTTTTTTTTTTTTGCAAAAATGCACTGTTTTGCACAGTTTCGTATAGGAAATTCACCCTGGGGATCATTTCTGTGGCTCTGCTTGACAGGGGCACAGGAAAATAATTGTTTTGGGTGGCAAAAGCCAGGGTACCTTTCGGCTAGGCTTATATAGGCCCTAGGGCCAATAGCCTAGTACCTACCTATGAACCTATATATATATATATATATATATATATATATATATATATATATATATATATATATATATGGGATCCGGACACATGCTTGACTAGCATATATCCGAATCACAAAACACCGAACACACATACATAAAAGCACTTAACATCCACAAGCACTTCTGTGTATGTGTGCCTGTCGGACTACACTGCGGGTAAGGAAAAATTCCCTTTTCCCCACTATAGTGCAATCTCAGAGTGAGAATATTAAAGTGGGGGGTGCAGGGGGGCTTTGCCCCCCTGCAGAAACTTAGATTTATATATTTTTTGAACTGCACATACACGGAAGCACTTTTTGATGTTAAGCGCTTTCATGTATGTGTGTTCGATGTTTTGTGATTCGGACACATGGTAGTCGCGCATGTGTCCTAGATCCACACACACACACATATATATATATATATATATATATATATATATATATATATATATATGGATCCCTATCACATGGTCGACAGGCCATATGATCGACACTCATTTGGTCGACAGTTCATTTGGTCGACAAGCAGTTTTATAATGCCCACACCCCCCAATGTGGGGGGGCTGTGCCCCCCACCCCCCCTAACTATATATATCAACTCCAGGGTCGCACAACATTGGGGAGGGGGGTAAATCTGCCTGTCAACCAAATGAATTGTCAACCAAATGAAAGTCGATCAAATGGCTTGTCGACCATCTCAGGTAGACCCATATATATATATATATATATATATATATATATATATATATATATATATATATGTATAGATATATAGATATATAGATATATATATATATATATATATATATATATATATATATATATATATATATTGGTATTTATATTATTTTCTTATTTGTTGTCTTCAATTATTTCTTCTTGTTAATGGTTATTGTTTTTATAGGTTGCTGGAGGATTTGCAGAATAAGAATTTCACTATACTTTGTGTCAGTGTGTCTAGTACATATGACAGTAAAGTTAAATTGAATTGAATTGAAATTGTGTTTATATGACTTTTCACTAGCTATCCAAGTTATATTTACATGCCAAAGGTATGCCTTAGATAACTTGTCAAAGCAAATGGTTCAAACTTCATTTAGCTAAAACCTAATTTGCTCAAAATTCATTTGATTAGCACCATCAAAGTTTAAAATATTCGAACATAGACCCCCCTACCCCAACTCCAAAGTAGTCATATTTTGGAGTGAAATTAGTGCTTCTTTAGTTCATTAATTTGAATTTTCCCATATTTCTAAGGCTGTGCAAAATCAGGTTTGGTTTATATAGAGTATGGGGATGTGGTAGCAGAGTCTTGACACTATGGAGGTGCAGGAGGGATAAGCCCCCTTGCACACAGAACACACAAAGCAGTTAAAAGGTGCACCAACTTGGTTCTGATATACACCTGCCACTGTTATAACAATGTAGAAGCAGGAGTGTTACCCCGACCGTGGTCACTGTTGAACTAGACTGACAACAATAGAGGCCAGTCCAAGCATATGGCCTGACAGGATTCGGTACCCTTGTGACGATCCAATCGAATAGCAGTAGCTGGAACGGGCAAGGAACATGGCAGTGCTGCATATCACTACAGCCTCATTGCTCATTCCTGCACTCTAGTGCCATTAACAATGGTCCAGACTTACAGAAACCAAATCCTGAACAGCGAACAACCATGACCATGCTGTAAGCAAACAGACAGCTGAACTTCCTGCCCAAGTCCTTTAATACAATATGCACATATGAGGCTGGTGAGACTCCAGTGTTTCATGCCCTTATTTTTTTAAAGCCCATTTGTGGATGAATATTTTATTTATTTATTTGTATCTGTTAACTGGTATAGAATACTACTCCCCATGGACCTTTTTCAAATTCTGCACAAGAGTGCTATCTGGTTAAATGACTTATGCAGATGGAGGTGGTGGGAATCAAACCCTGAACCACAGGAAACAGCTCATTAGTAGTTCATAGCTCAGCACACTGTGCTTAATGCCAGACCTCCCATACAGTATACTGTATGCTGTAGCACCAAAGATGCACAGCTGCATGATTATGCAACCATTTTTGTGCCAGTCCTCCTGAGCTGATGTCGACTGCACATGGAGGTAATGGCCTGCAGTCCCTGAGATGATATACCCGTGACCACTGGGACAAAGAGGTTACTCTAGTGTATATCTCATAGGGTAATAATAGCACCTCTGCCCTTATGTATGGGAAGAACAGCTTGCACTTATGTATACCCCCTAAAGTAATAACACTTCTTCCTTAGACTTTCAATGCTTAACTAGCATGTTTTCCTTATAAAATAAAATATTAATCAGCTGGAAAAGGTAAAAGATTGCTACCAGATAAATGAAGGCTCTAAAATGTACAGACAGTCGGAAATAGTTTGTCCTGTAGCACTGAATGCATCTCCACACAGCAAGGCATGCAGTGCTGTTGCTCATAGATAAGTACTAGGTGCTCTTTTCTGCCATTTTAAGCCTAGCCAATCTCCCTTTCAGAGGTGAGAATCAAACCCTGTACTTTACCGTCTGAGAAGGTAACACCTTTACTGTTATACCATCCCCAACAATTCTAACTTCCTAATGTCTCATACCCTTCTGTTAATCAGGACTGATGTGTCTGTGTACAGTTTTGAGATGAAAGGCATACAGCACAAATCGTGATGCTATTTGTTTCACAGCTAGAATAAGCAGTTCTAGACAGTTGAGTAATTCTGCTTCTCCTTCGGTCATCTGTCAGAGATGTGAACAAGATTCCCTCTGCTCTAGCTTCTGTATACCAAAAGGATGGGGGTTATGAGTCTACCCCCTATTGCCTAGATAAGCAGAAGTAACAGAGTTTCCCATATCTCTGTGATATGAAATCTGTAGGAATGAAGATTTAGGGAACATTCATCTGAGAAAGTTTTGAATTTGTTTGCAGTATGACTGAAGAAAATGTTACAAAACACAACATCTGAGGAAGCCTATACGATACAGTATGACATGTGTTACTATATTGTATTTCAAGTAATGCGTTACATTACAGACCATTCCTACATAACTTTGTCCTTATGAGACAGCAAAGTCTCAGGTGGGAATCACAGTTCTGCTACTACAGAAATAGCATATTAATTTCTCTGGATGAAAATGTATGACATTTTGGGAGGGGTGAGAAAACTACAAAGTCAGAGTCGTGATTATCAATTTTGAAGCAACAAAGTCAGATTGCAAGCACCTCTGGGCAAGTATGTGACATTAGCTCAGGATATACCAGGAGATCAGAAGAACTGAAATTAATAGCCTTTCTCTTCAAGTGATGTATATTAGGACAAAAACTCAAAACGACTTGTGAAAAAAACATGCTTGCTGTATCAGCTATGAAATAATAGGTAAAAAGTAACAATTTATTTATTTGTTTGCACAGTTTGCTGGCCAGGTCAGCAAACTACTCTGAGGGCTCTTTTCAGTCACAGTATTAATGCAATACACAGAGTAACACAAAATGCAAAGTTTAATAGCAGGTTTCAGTTAAACAACATAAAATGAAACAAAACAGGGAAATACTAGAATGGTTCATAAAACATCAAGAAGTGTTAAGTAAACATATTTAGAGAAGGGAGGCTTTCGCAAACTGGAAATTACAGAATTTGTACAGTCAGTTTATGAAATTACATTTGTAAAACAAAACATACACAATGTTCATCACTAACTCAAAGTATTATCTTCATATTTACATATGTACAGTGTGAGATTTACCCTAGCTGAGGCAGTAGAATCTGTAGATGTAAGAACAGAGAGAGTGAACTGATAGAAGAGGAGGTTAGACTCAACTAGAGACATGTTCAGTGGCCCTAAAATGTAGCCTTTGTCGATAAAGCTGTTGTATTTGTGAGTGTTTTTAAGATGTTCTAATATCTTTTCCTGAAGTGATGGAATTGTTTGATATGTCTGAGTTTTGAAGGAAGGTGGTTCCAGTTTGCAGGGACAATTTTGCTTAAACCTCTCTCCTGAGGAGTGACCAAAAGATGGTTAAATAAGAATTAACCTGCCATTATCATGGCTTCTTGAGAGCATAACCAGAAGTTTTTATGTGCAGCTTATTTTTGAGGTTAGGGCATTGCTCAAGTTATAGACCAGCTGGCATAATGGCTAAGGTCTTTGACTCCCATACACAAGGTGCAAAGTTTGATCCTGACCTCCAGCCAATGCCTGCTTGGAGTTTACATGTTTTCCCGGGGTCTCTGTTGGGTTCCTTCCACCTCTGAAAAACATGTTGAGTGTTCCACCTGAAAGTTACCAATGAATGGAGCTGTGGGCAGCAGCACAGACCACATGGTGCCCATAGGGGGAAGAGTTGTACAAACAACCACTTTGGGCATTTACTGTGGTTTGCAGTATCTGTGTGTCCCCACCATAAAGATCAGCAGCTTGGACATCCTATGTATCCAAAAGACAAGATAGGCTTGGGATCCAGAGTCTACTCAGGAGGGGGCAGGCATGGAAATTGTGGTGAGAGACAGGCTTCAGAAGGCAGTGAGAAATATCATCAGAATTAGTGATAGACTCATGGCAATCAGACTCCAGTGTTATGATAGGGCAGTATTCATAGACAAAGGCAGAAAGATAAAGAAGATAGTCAGACACCCTTTATAAAGGATAAAGGATGCCAGCAATAACCCGCTCACCAATCCACAGCACATCAATGGCAGATGGAAGGAGTATTTCCAGCAGCTTCTGAATGAGAAAAATCCCACAGAAGCTGTGCTGCTTCAGAAGCAGCCTACAATGATAGAAGAATAGGAGGCCAGGCTAGAAGAAGTAAGAACAGCACTAAGGAAAATGAAGTCAGGGAAAGCAGCAGGCTCAGATGAGTTCACAGCAGGTATAATTAAGATGCTGGGTGAGCTAGGGGAGAAATGGCTCCTAAGGGTACTCATAGCAGTGTGAAGAGAAAGGCATATCCCAGATCCCAGATCCCAGATGACCGGAAAACAGGCATACTCATTCCAGTGCACAAGGACAAAGGGGATATCTACAACTGCGGGCAGTACAGAGTCATCAGACTCCTATCACATTCCATGAAAATTCTGGAGAGGGTAATTGATAAACAGATACTGTGGGACAGATGAAGAAATGAGGACATAAGAGCAGAAGCCAAAGTAGCTCCAATTGCAGAAAAGATAAAAAGAGAACAGATTACAGTGGTTCAGACACATGTGCAGAAAAGCAGAAGACAATCTGGTGAAGAAGATTTGTGACAGGCAGGAAGAAGTTAGAGGAAACAAGCACATCCAGGAAAGAGGTGGAATGAAAGTAGATCTGTGACAGTCAGGCATGAGTGTCAAAGAAGACAGGACTGTGGCATTGAATCAAGGGAGATGGTGACAATTAACATGATATCCCAACCCCATGTAGGAAATGGGAAGGGGGGGGGGGCTGATGATGATGGCATTGTTCAATATTTTGAATCTAAAGGAGGATAGTGGAAGGGTGGATCCATCTGTGACAAGTATACAGTTTGCTTTTTTGCAAGCTCCAAGTAAGGGGATAGGTTGATGAATCTACATATGACATTTGTGGGTGGCTGCGGAGGTGCAGCAGTTAGCATTGTCACCTCACAGCAATAAGCTCTCCAGTTCAATTCTTAGCTGGGGTGCTTTTTGTGTGACATTTGCATGTCCTCCCTGAGGTCAAGTGGATTTCCTCAAGGTACTCAGGTTTCCTCCCCAATTCCAAAGACACGCACAAGGTGGATTGGACACTCTAAACTGGCCATAGGTGAGAGTGTGGTGCAAATGAACTACCATGGCAAGGCTAGCTACCTGGCAGTGTAAACCTTGGCTCCAGATGATTGTCACTGTGGAAGTGACACCCCAAACCCATGTGCAAAATGGGAAAAAGGGTTGAGGGTGGATGGATACGACATTTATGGTTGCCTGAATTGTACTGTTGCACTGCTGTTTGACATTAATCATTTCTGGGCCTCCTTTGCAGAACACTCTTAATGATTTATCAGGCACCTTTTTAGCAGAAGCATAATAAAGTATGTGCTTAAACTTCCTTTTTGCTACCTTTTCAGTATATGCACTTTAACAATGATGGTTACCTGAATTGCTCAATACAATCGCAGATGATGATGGCTTAGTATCCAAATGATATAGCAGACCTGCTGAGAATGAGGGCCACAAGTTTAAGGTTATATCCTGTAGGCCATCTGATAATGATATATCTGAGAGTCACATGCACACACACACGGACACATGCACACATGCACACACAGACACACAGACACACACACACACACACACACACACACACACACACACACACACACACACGTGCTGTCACCAAGTAAAATACCTGCAGTGAGTCCAAACTATAACCATAATGTACTTAGCAATGTAGGAAACTGAGTGCCAGTTCATACAGTAGCAACATGTAATATTAAAAAATGTATTAGAATCCAAATACAGTAGGAAAACAAATCTTTATTTATCTATGGAGAACATTAAAATAACTTCATATTTGCCAAGACAATAACTCCTACTGGTAGGTGGATGGGTCTACTAACTATTTTCAGCTAAGTCACACACAAGTTGAGGAGTTCAACCTTTTCCCAGGTACTACGTTTAAGTTGTCGGTGATACTAAGCTTGATTATAAGCTAGTCTGCACTCTAGATTCTTAAACTATAGACAGCTTAATTATGCATTTGCATTTATAAATGGCCATACTGGAATGCCAAACCCAATTATTATGAAAGCTAACACAATAAAACTTTTATTTCTACATAAATACCACTAAGACAACAAGTATATATTTTTTCTTTAGCAAATTTTGTGTGGCTTTACTGCTTTATATGCATATTATTATACTATTTACCCATTTGTTGTTACTTTTGTCTTTCCATTACATTTTTCTTTCCTTGTGCCATGGCTGAAATTTGTCATTCATGAAACAGTGCTAAACATATCTAAACAAAGAAATAAAGAAATTCCTTCTAAGGAAAACAAATTACAAAAATATCACTCCTATACTGCAGTCTTCACTATATTTCATTTAGGTCAATATTTGTGTCAATGTCTGCACAAAAATATTGGTAAAGTCTAAGGTTCTATTATTCCAGATAATGTGTGATAATATATTAACAGCGAATGCCTCATATATAGTTTTATGCTAAACCATAATTTTATTTAAATGTGTATTAAATGTATTTTTTGCTCTGTAACTTTTTAGTATAAGGGGACATGTTTTTCAACACTAAGGAATTTTTGTGCATTCAGAAAATGATCTATATTTGTGTTTCACATGATTGACTATTCTCATAAATGTGGCTGTTGTGAGTGCATCATAAGCATTTTTGTATAAAGTAAGCCATTCTGTCAGCTCTTTCAGTCCTTTGGGCAGGGGTACAAGATAGAGGAAAGAAAACACCACAGCAGGTAGCAGATTCATAAGGGACTACTGTGTAATATTTATGTTTTACGTGGCTGGTTCTGCAATTACTTTACTAAAATAAATGGTCAAGTGGTGTATATAGGTAAAGTAGCCATATAAGTGACAACTCTGATAGATGTCCATGGCCGCCATGACTCTGAAGTGACATAAATAAACATAAATATACATTTATTAATCAGAAAAGCCCACTGGAACACAGTCACTTTTCATAAGAAGGTCATATAGTAGGGAAATGAAAGAATCAAACCCTGTACCACAGGAACTACACCTTACAGGCTTAACTCTCTGTGTTAACTGCAACACAAGACTTGCCAAATGAGCTGCTGCAGATACAAGTTTTATTCGGTCTTTGAACTACAATAGAGGAAGCCTTGTTACAGTTATAATGACAAAAAGCATTTCCCAGACACTCACTCAAAAGCATTTTATAAGCAGGGCATTTGTAAAAAAAAAATCAAATGTCATTTAAACAAAAAAATGAAAGAAAACGTTTGATGTAAACTAGCCCCGCCTCCCAGTGCACGGCATGCTCATTCCACCCTCCTATCTGCTATGCTGATTTGCAGAATTACTTTTCTTTTCATTGGACAGAGGAACATTTCTCAACAGCAGTGATTTCATTTGGTGTAAGTGTAATTCTATCACCTGTGCTTGAAAACCCCTGTCTTGAAGCTAGGGACTTGAGCATCTTATAACATGTGAGGTCTGGCAAGCAGCCGTAGTGGTGGTGGGGATTTTAGGGTTAGGAAGTTGGAAGGGAGCTTTACATTTAGGGAGCAGGAGATTTAAAGAGTGAGTGGTTGGGAGGTGGAGTTTTACAAAAAGGGAAAGTGGACTTGGGTTGGAAATTCTGTGGGAGTTTTAGAGTTAAGAGTTAAGGTTCTGATAGGGCTATACAATTTGATAGGGTTAGATTTTGGGAATGATATGTAGAAATGTGACACAGGGTATGTGGAGTTTAAGCCTTTGCTTATTTGAGCAAGTGGCAGTGAGCAGGTGTGTTGCAAGCCACTGGTACACAACCACCTGTAGCAGAAACCTTTATATAGCTTATTGCTAAAGTGTTTTACTCCTGAGATCAGTAACATCTGATATGCTGTATTATATTCCTTCATAAATCAACTTTCTGTGATAAAAAGCAATATCTTATCATAACGTGTTTATATACATGTTTGTGGGGTAGTTCATGCATGTTTATTCAAGTGTGTGTGTGTGTGTGTGTGTGTGTGTGTGTGTGTGTGTGTGTGAGTATGTGCTGGTAACTATTTTAATCTCATTTGCACCCAGGGACTATCAGTTAACTGGAATTTATTCTATTTAAGCATACCATGTTTTTTTTTAAACATCTTTATTGAATTATCGCTTAAGCATGTCATGTTATGTCTTTGCAATAAGATCACAGTTCATCTTTTGCAGTCAGGACTGCAAGCATTGTCTTCCATAAAATGACCGATACCAATAAAAGCAAAAGAAAGTAAGAAAGAAAAGCTGTACACAGCAGAGAATTGCTCTTCAACCATTGACCCCGGAGAATTTATTTCATTTAGCCATACCAATGTTATAAGTGGACTGAAGATGAAAACAGAAATCTAGAGCAGTCCTTGTAAAAGGCAAGAGAGAAAAAAAAAATTAAATCAAGAATAACCAAATTTATACTGCTTCTAAAAAGGTTTAAAAGTTCTTTAATCAAGAACTGCTAGTTCTGTCTCACACATACACTTAGAGAATGGATTTGTTCTCTGTAGAAGTTAATCTTATTAGTTCTCTGATATATTAGGTCAGCAAAGGATGACACCTTTTCTATAGTAATTGGGCAGTCCCTTTCTGGGTGCTTCATGTATTTCCTTGAAGTATGTCAATTGAATGTACACTGAACTGCATCGGATTTTTCAAACACTGCTAAAACAGATTCAGCTACTGATGCAAGTGTAGCAACAGTGGTTTAGCACGCTATTTAAGTTTAAATATACATGCTGAGAAAATTATAGTGCTAATAGGAACAAATACTAGGGACCTTAATTTAGTTGTCAAACACCACTGTTTAGTTGATTGTGTGTGCTGTTTATCCTTTAGGTAGGAGTTTCAGATGTTCGTTTGATTATAGAATGCATGCGTTCTGTTGCATAAAGATGTGATGGCTTTGTTTGCATAAAACACTGTTTTGCAGCACTACAGAATTCGAAGATTGTGTTTCTTGCAAGCCTATTAAATTCTGTAAAAGCATATCTAGGCCGTAGTAGTTGCTGGCCTCAAAACTCCTTAGTCTGATATTGAGGAAAATCACTATGAATTAGGAGAACAGAAAATATTTCAAACATTCAGACAGGCTTCAGCCCTTTGATTTATAGGTAGGTAGTTACTAAAGACCTGACTGACAGTAAATAACTCATGTTTGTTTAAGGAAAACCTATACTTTTGTGAATTCTTCTGCCTCCTTCCATTCCCCTCCACCTCATAAATACTCCTTCCTCAACTTATCCTCTGGTCTTTTTGTAAGTTTTGAGAATGAACAAGGGTGGTGAATTCTAAGAGGGTGAGGAACAAGTACTGGCACATGTTACAGATGGCTTTCCTACAGTTGCCCAAGGTGAAATTAATTGAGGATCAGTAACACATAGAAAGAAAAGTAGAAACGTATAACCTCGAACACAGTTTTCTGTAGGAAATCATTGCCAGTGCTGTTCCTAAGTGTGTTCTAAGTGTGTGCACACAGTGATTCACTTGTTTTGGGAGATTTCTTCTTCAAGTTGGTACTACTGTGAAGTTGGGATATATAAACCCCCACATCAGGAGTGCAAACCACCTGCCCCCCACCCAATGCAAAAAGCAACTACAATTTATTTGTTTCTGTATTTCTGGCATTTTCTTTTCTTCCTTTTGGCTAATCAGCTTGTAACATGTGAGTTCTGGCAAGCAGCCATACTGGTAGTAGAGATTTTAGGGTTAGGAAGTTGGAAAGGAGCTTTACATTTAGGGAACAGGAGATTTAAATAGTGAATGAGGACTTTAGGGTTAGGGTTGGAATGTGAAGTTTTATGAAAAGGGTAAATGGACTTGGGTTGGAAACTGTGTGGGAGTTTTAGGGTTAGAGTTAAGGTTCTGATAGTGCTATGCAATTTTATAGGGTTGGATGTTAAGAAGGATATGTAGAAATGGGAGAAAGGGTATGCGAAGGACAAAAGGAAGTCAGTATTTCATAACTGAAACCCTTCAGATACCAGAAATGTGATACAAGATATTTTCATATTATTGCCAGCATTAATTAATTAAGCCAAAGGCTATGGTCTCATTCTCTGGGCACTTTCCTTTGAAAAAGAGCTGTAATTTTCCATGCAAATGCTTTTTATTTAATCTAGTAAATAAATGACACTTGGGGTTTCTACTGAAAAGAGGCTATTAGCCTGGTGGGACTAATCAGATCAGCAAGGGATAAATAGGTAAATAAAATAAATAAAAAAATAATCCTGAGGATTGACAAACTGTTATGTTATTTGCTCCTTAATTGAATACAAGTAAGTACAGCTTATTTTTCTGAGAAAAAGGCTCCCCACCTAGTGGAACTGATGTACCTGCTTATGACAAATCAAGACAGCAGGAGCGACTACATATCTGCCACAAATTTTGGTACTTTAATCTATTTATTTATTTATTTGTCTTTGTTTACCGGAAAAGTCCAACTGGGTAATATCCATTTTCAGCAGAGGCCTGGGAAGAAAAGCTTAATTTGCTTACATTGCTTTATACTAAGTTCCAGTCACACACAGAGTAGTTACATTTCTATTTTCATTTATGCACAAACAGTAGTTATATTTATACATGCTAAGATTTTACAGAGGTGGAAGTTACTAAAGAGAAAGCCCATGTGCAGTTTAATGGATTGTACAGGCAGCAGTTATGTATAAAAATTGTTTGCTATTTCAGTGAGAGGTTGAGAGTATTCTGTTTAAGAAGAGTATTTGGAGAGTATTTTATGGTGAACACAAAGTCTTAACCTTGTGATGAGCATGTGCAGGACCAGGATTGGTTAAGATGTTGTTTATACAGTGATTTAAAACCATTCAGTTTGTCAGAGAGGTTTATTTGTTTGGAGATACTATTCCAGAGTTTAGCAATGTATTGAGCAAGCCTCCTGCAACATTATTTGACTTATTTGTAAGCAATAATAATTTGTTATTAGAGCGGAGGTCCTTTGCTGGACAGTAGGTCAGTAAGTTATGTAGTGCAGGGCATTTTTCTGGATGAGGAATGAGTTTGTGTGCTATAGTTAGTTGTGAATATGTTGGGTAATTGTGTAGTTCAAGCAAGTTTAATTGCTGTAAGCTATGACAATGGCGGATCCTATGAGGGAGATTGGTGGCAAATTTAGCTATTTTATTGTAGCAGGAGGCAATTTTATTTCTTTGAGTATTGTTTAAGTTTGTTAGAATAGGAGCAGAGTATAAGATAGTTAGCAATAAGAAGGTGGCGGCTAGAGTGCTTCTTGCAGTATCTGTAAAGAATCCATTGATCCTATCAAAAGAGTCTAGTTTCTGGTGAGTAGATTTAATGGTGTGCGGTATATGCTAGTTTATTTTATTGTAGCAGGAGGCAAGTTTATTTCTTTGAGTATTGTTTAAGTTTGTTAGAATAGGAGCAGAGTATAAGATAGTTAGCAATAAGAAGGTGGCGGCTAGAGTGCTTCTTGCAGTATCTGTAAAGAATCCATTGATCCTATCAAAAGAGTCTAGTTTCTGGTGAGTAGATTTAATGGTGTGCGGTATATGCTAGTCATATTTGAGATTGTCATCTATTATAATGCCTAGACATTTACCGTGAGTTACAGTTTCAATGACAGTATTATTAGCTGATTTCATGATAAAAAATCGCTTTTGTTATTGGCAACTTTTTTGAGGTAAAAAGCATTAACTTAGTTTTCTTGGGGCTGAGTAGGAGGCTTGATTCTTTGAGCCAGGTTTCTACAGAAGAGAAAGATTTTTGGGTATTGTCTTGGAGCTTATTTATTGTTGAGGCTGCACATATCAATGTTGAGTCATCTGCATGCTGAAATAAACTAGCATGGTGAGTGGAGGTGTGGCAGTCATTAATAAATATATTAAATAGGAAAGGACCCAGGATAGAGCCCTGAGGGACATTTGTAGTAACTGATTGAAAGGATGAGTAGGTTTGCTGCCATTTAACGGCTTGTTGCCTTCCAGATAGGTAACTAAGAAACCACAACAAGGAGTACTGTGAAAGCCCTATTGAAGAGAGTCAAACTAGCAGTTGTAGGTGTGAGACAGTATTAAATGCCTTTGACACGTCTCAGAACATGGCGGACACAAGCAGACCATCGTTTCGATGTCCGTTTATTATATTCGTAAAATGTAGTAGAGCAGTAATGGTGTTATGTGAGGCCTAAAGGCATGTTGGGTTTCTGAGAGCAGGTTATTTGAGGTTAGGTATTGTATCAGCTACATATGGATACATTTCTCTAATATTTTGGAGATGGGGAGAGAATCGCTATCAGTCTGTAGTCATTTGCCACCTTTGTGCAGTGGTATGATGTGGGATTTTTTCCACAGTGATGGGACATGTCTCTCTGCTATGGACCTATTAATTAGTATGGACACAGGGAAGGCTATGACTTCTGTGGCCATTTTTAAGTAGTCTGATGGTAGTTTGGTCTACAGCTATGGAAGTACTTGTTAAAGGATCACCTTCCTTGTGAGTGATGTAGGTACTGGACTAAAATTAAAGAGCTGTGAGTAGTTTTGATTGGACAGGGGTATAGAGAAGTAGCAGATGTATTAGTGTCAAAGTGAGATAATAACGATTGTATAAAGTTGGAATTAAACTGTGTGCAGATAGAGTCTGTCACATTGTCTGTTTTGTTCTAAGGTACAGAGAACTCATAAATAGTATATATATAAACAGCTGCTATATCAGGGGATGAATACTCATCGCAAAAGTTCTTTTATTGTATTACAGCAGCTTTAATTTATTTCAAATCTTAGTGTATACCAACTCCGTTTCTTTAAAATCAGAATGCTATTTACATAATTGTTGACTGATACTTCTGATAGTGAACACCTGTATCTAGTTAATCTGATTAAGTGTCTTACTTCGTCACATGGTTTGCAAGTAGAGATGGATACACTCAACCCTAGGTCTGCATAACTGTTTCCAATCAGGTACTGCTTAAAGGATCATGAGAGGAATTATGAAAGGACAATTGAGCAAGGTATAAGACTTTCTGACGCAATTTTGTCAGGATCAAGTCTTCTGTTGCTAGGTGAGTCATTAAAAATAAGCAATAAGGAAAACTGGTAAGGATACGAATTCAAGGCTCAGTATAACTTGACAAATTACATCTGAAATGAGATTGATAACTTAAATCAACTTTGGTTTAGGTTTCTAGTAAAAAAGAAAGAAGTGATGACTCCTAATCTGATGTTATGTAGCAATGAATCAAGTAGACAGTTGAGAAGAAATTGAACTCTTACAGGAGATGCACTGAGGATCCATCCAGATGGGCTCTTGCAAAATAGAGAAAAATGTATAAAAGCACTTGCAGACTACTGTTTATCAAGGAATCAGGGATAGAGATGGTGACAAAAAAGCACAATGGTTGGTGGGAGTAGGAAGGGTACTATGGTATACAGAAAGGTGGGTTACTAAGTGACATTCCTGTAAGCTTTCTACATTACTCGGGTAAGTTACCATAGAGTCCATATCTGATCATCGAAAATAAGTTGCTCAAAAAGAGAGTTAATTGAAAGCAAAGTCAAAAACTTGATTTATGAGAACAATACTTACTCTTACCCATATGCCTAGAGTTAACTCACATAATTCATGCCATAGTATGCGTATCTTATCAAAAGGTAAACCCCCCAAATATGGTGATCTCATCAGAATAAAGCACATTTCAATCAAGTGCTATTAAGTGACCACGTCATTATAATATAACTTGCAGTTACAGGCTTACATCTTGCAATACCAGGATGTAAGATGTGAAATACACAGGAAGAGCAGTGCTACTAAAGTGGAAAGATGGGGCAACGTGTACAGTGAAGAAGCAGATAATGTGGGAACACATGATAACTGAGATACTATACCAAAGTGTGTAATGCTCACCAGTGTGCCCCTGAGGATTGGTGATGTAGGAAGAAAAATATAATTAAAGACTTGTAACCAGTATTAAATGTGGTCATTATGAGTCATAATATGGAGACATCTGAGTCTTCCTGCATTGAACTGGGCAGTTTGAACTTTAAGGGCACAGAAGTAGTAGATGTGGTTATTTTGTAGAGATGCTATGTAGTGGCAGGTATATCACAAAAGGGAAAGACTCCATTAATGAGAGGGCTTATGGGAGAGTAATATGCTAAATCCAAACAAAGATGAAAGTTATGAAGGGAGATTAGAGAAGCACAGTCCAAGGAGCCAACCAGTGGGCTAAAGTCATCCTTCTGATATGCAATGTCCTTAAACACTGTGGCAGTGCAAAATCATAGTAGTGGGATATCAAGAACAACACTTTAAGAGGTCAAACTATGATTTTCTGAGCGGGAAGCAAAGGAGTTGAATGTACGTATAGAAAGGTTCATCAAACATTAAGGATGAATCAGGAAAATGAGAATTCAGTTTTTAACTCTTTGTATTTTGTATATTCTCTTTTAATGTACATCTATGATTGCATATTGTTACTAGTTTCTGGATACTTTATTTATGTAGATTGTAATCTGAAAACCAGAGAACAGTAAGAAATTATGTCAATCAGTGCAATTACTGAAATAAATTCAATTGGATTTGAGCCTAGCATAGATAAAACAATAACTTTTAATGGAAACATGATTTAAAGTTCCAGTAATGTTCTAATTTGCAGCTTAGAACCTGTCAGAATTTTGGGAAATGTATCTATTAAAACCAAACAGCTGTGCACAGTTTCTGGCTCTTAAACAATGCTTTCCAAAGTAGCTTGGAATATTGCCCAAATTAAGAGAGTACCTTTGTTTCCTCATATAATTTCTTATGTTACAGCTTTCCAGAGAATATATGTATCTTATTCATTTGGTGAAGGACACCTCAGTTCCCATCTGAAGTTCCTTAAATATATTAAAAGGTTATTTCATCTTTCCATAGGTTTTCCCTACTAGGCTGTAGTGATGTACTTGGACAGTGTTTCAGCTGTGCTTTGACTGGATCTACTTCAGTAGAACGAAAACACATATATATGAAGACCACATTGCTGAGACGAAATAACCGTAACTGCAAAAGACAAGAAATTTTGAATGTCGAATATCGCATAACCGAAACCTGCTCCTAGTATTTCCCTTACAAATCCATCAAGTCAGCATCCTGCAAACAACAAAATAAAATTACTGGTAACCTACTGCCTTAAAACAATGCAACTTAAACCGGAATAAAAACTCCCAAAACACACTATTCTCATAATTCTGCAACACCTCAAAGTAACGGTGATATGAATTAAAACACTCTATTCTGGTCTCGCAATACCTGTTTACATAAAAGACCTACTTCACTTACCGTTCTACACTAAAATATATGCAGCCTCAATAATACACAGATGGCACAGGACTACCGTGGTAAGCTAAACACTGTAATCATATTTTACCTACATTTTTTGCAGGGGGCAAGCCCCCCTGCACCACCCACACCCCTGTAACTTAAATATACTAACTCCAAGATCGCACTATTCGAGGGAAAGACATTTTAACATCTATTGTACAGTGCTATGGGTGACTACACAGTAGTATGTTCTTTTCTGTTATGTGGTATTTGGGGTTTAACATTTCCAATCTTTTGCAGTTACTCTCATTTCATCTAAGCAATATAGTCATTGAACATACGGGTTTTCATTCTACTGAACTAGACCCCTTTGACTATACCTTTGGAAAACATGGAACACATTCACTTACAGTTGGACAGACCCTGTCTACCATTCTTATAAATTTTCTACCTCCACCCAGCTGCAGAATCCCATGTTATAGTTTCATTCAAGAAACAAGCTATCGTGAGGTCAGTACAGAATAAGGTAATGAATTAAGAAGTAACAGTCAGGAAATAAAAATATTAGAAGAGGTGACACAGTCGAAGTATGCTGGTGCAGTCACCTCTTCTAATATTTTTATTTCCTGACTGTAACTTCTTAATTCATTACCTTATTCTGTACTGACCTCGTGAAACCCTAAGTAGCCCTTGCTCTTGTTGGTGGACCGTTAATCAATGAAAGAAGTGTACTGTTGAACACAGGTTGCAAAATAACTGAACTTTAGCAAACATTCCTTTGTTAGCATAAGTTGATCATTTACAAATGTTGCCATGCTTGCATGGCTCTCTAGTTCACTGAACAAAATCCAGAAGCACTTGCACTGAGCTGTAAACAGTCTTCATTTTTGGCATCAATGGCATTTCTCTTAAGAGAAGAATTGCAAATACTCTTTGTAGTCTCTGCATTCTGTTACAAAAAGCTGTTCGCTGCTGTAGTATGAACGCAGTGTGAAGCTATAAATGGAATGCAGAATATGTAACAAAATAAATGTATTCACTTATAATTTCTGCAAGTAAGTAGAATTTGAAATAAATTCTATTTAGCTCCTAGCTTTTAGCAAAAAAAAAAACGCTTTGTTCCTAAATGTGCCACACTCAGAAACGGTGATTTGCTTAAGTGTTGAATAAACAATAAATACTGCAAATCTATAATTTACTACAAAGCAGAATATGGTGAGTATTTGCTGCTGATATTTATAATTCAAGATGCATGTACTTAAAATGAAAACAATGGCATGAAATTACAAGAGTTAAAGAATTAAACTGTCAAGTAGCCAAAATGTTTTTCCTCCTTGTAAAGTACTGTTTTTTTCCAGAATGTGAAGCATTTGTCATGGTATTACAGGCTTAACCTTCAAGTACTCGATACTTGTAGCTGTCAGCAGAGACAATAAAATGCTAGGTTCCATTAAATATATGCTAAATTGTAAAAAAAAATATTTTTATGACGTTAAGCTCTGCAAAAAGTAGCACATGCAATCTGAAAAAGCATATTAATTATCAACAGTTTAAACATGAGGAGAAATGCTTGTCTTTAGATTTGCTGCTTGTAGTCAAAATTATTGCTAAGATCATAATGTTCAGAATCATGTGACTGCTCAGAGAAACCAAGATGGAGTGCTTAGCAAGATCCACAAAGGATCAAAGGAGGGGCATAAGCTGGTTATAAAATAATAATAGATGTATTTAAGAAGCAGAAAAAGGCTTCTTTTATTTTCTTCCAAACGGTAGGCAGTTTAATGAATAGATTAGCAGTACAGGATAAGAATGTGGAATAAGACACATAAGGAAATGGGAGCACTACAGGATGTTCATCGTGCATACAGCTGCAGTCATAACAGATGGGTTCTCCTGCCATCAGGCGGGTCCTCGGTCGGCCGAATTCCAAAGTCTAGGTCCGGCGTCGGTTGTCGTCGCTTCTTCCCTGACGTCAGTGCAACAGGGGTATAAAGGAACCAGCCGACGCCATTTTCTTCAGTTTTTCTTGCCGCACGGTGCCCAAAGCAGAAGCAGTTCGCAAGTGCCAGTCGGCCAGCTCCTGAAATTACGAAAATTTGGAAACCGAAGTCTTCTTGAAAGCTAAGTACCCCGTTGGGGAAACTTTTCTTGCCTCAGACCGATGTCAGACAAAGTTAACAATTGTATTTCATGTGGGAAGCAAATACCGCATAAGGATTTCCATTCCCTCTGTATACCTTGTTTAGGCCCAGACCACGACGTCTCGGCCTGTTGCTTTTGTGCTACATTCAACAAACGCACTATTAAGCGTCGGGCAGAGTTCGCCCAGCATTATTTTGGAAAAACATTTAACTATATTATGTCGTCGGATACTCCGACTCCAGTTTTGTCTAAAAAACGCAAAGATAAGGACCGACACACGAGGTCCGCGGCCTCTACCGACACCATGCCAAAGCCGACTACACGTGGTCCAGTTCTCAGCGAGGTGCCTACGCAGCCCCTGACTACCGACGACACTTCATTGGCGGTGTCTCCTGTGCCCGAGGTTGCAGGCTCCTCAGCCCACACCCCGACTACAGATACCGAAGCCACTCCTGGCGTTGAACCTCACAATGTGGACAGGTCTACCTCCCCTCAAGGTGTCTTCAGACCTTCCTCTTCTTTTTCCATCAAGGCTTTCACTAAGTCTAAAGCAGCCATGCATTCTAAGAGACAAGCTACACAGGGCCCACCCCCAAGGCCCCATGCCTAAAAAACAGATGCTCAAAATGGCTGAGGATTTAATTACTCTTATCAGGGGTTCTCAGCCCCCACCGGACAAAAGGCCCAGAGTGGAGGAAGAATCCCCCTCCTCTGATCAGGGCTGCATTATTTTAGAGCACTCTGATGATCAGGAACATTCTTACTCCCCTTTTGAAGACTCTGATGCAGAGGAGTCCATTCCTTCTGTATCCCCCCCCAGAGGATTACTCATTTGGGGAAACTTTGCATACCTTAAGGGAACCCTTCCACTGGGAAGGCCAAGATTATTCAGATTCCAAGAAAAGGCTTAGGGAATTTCTCTTGCTACCTCAGCACAGGCCTCTGGCTATACCTCCTGTCTTGGACATCCTAGATGATGTTTACTCGGAGGCCTGCCTTAACCTGGATTCTCTGCCTCCAACCCCAGTCAAGCCTGACAGGTACTGCAGGGTTCCTGACTCACACCAATTTCTATACAAAAGCCATGCTGCTGACCCAGAAAGCATCTCACAGGGCCCCAAGGGAATTAAGGCCTCCACTGCTAAAAATCCATTACCTTCCGAGAGAGATTCCAGATCCTTAGAAAGGTGTGGAAAAAAGGTATATACCTCAGCTACCTTAACCATGAGGGCCTTAAACTGTCAGTTCCATATGCTAAAATACCAACAGTTTTTGTTATCACAATTGAAAAGTAAAATGTCACAACCTGAACAACCAGACTTGAAGGAGTCGCGGGATTTGATGCATAGTGCAGAACAAGTGGGTAAGCATACCTTACAATGTGGTTTTGATGCTCTAGAGGCCTCATGTAGAGCTGCTGTTATAGGATCGGTCATACGTAGACATGCCTGGCTCAAGGAACAAACCTTGCCTGATCATGTCAAAGCTAAATTACTAGATGCCCCTCTACAAAAGGATGTATTATTTGGTGCTAATGCTGAGGAGGTATTAAGGAAAATGGAGGAAAAGGCTAAATCAATGCAAACTGTGAAAGATTTTCTACAGGTACAACCCCCACGTCTCAGTAGAAATTGGCCTTCCAAAAATTGGTCCTTTCCAGCCATGAACAGACCCCAAAGAGGTAGATATAGGCGCCCGCGGGGCAGAGGGCAATCTCAAGGATCGTTTAGAGGCAGACAATGGCAAGCTCCTACACACAGAGGTGGTGGGGATAACTCACAATCATTCAGAAAGCAAACCCAATGACTTTCCCCTTGGCATGCCAAGCAAGACTCAAATGGCAGCCCCCTTAGGAGGAAAACTGGCATTACTTTCAAAAAATTGGCATATTGTCACAAAAGACAAATGGATCCTGGACATTATAAACAGAGGCTACACATTCCATTTTCACATCCTTCCAAAAATGAGAGGCATGCCAAACCTACCACACAATCAAAGGGCAGAGGCACAAAAGCAAATTACAGTTCTCATGGACATGAAAGCGATTCAAGAGGTACCTACGCACGAACAAGGTCAAGGTTTTTATTCCAGACTATTCCTGGTACCAAGGATGGGAAAAGATTGGAGACCTATTTTGGACCTATCCATCCTAAACACATTTCTACTCGTACCAAAATTCAAGATGCTCACTCTACAGCAGCTTCTTCCCATGCTGGGCAAGGAGTCTTGGCTGGTAACACTGGACCTCAAGGAGACATACCTGCATGTCCCAATCAGACAAAATTGCAGAAGATACCTCAGATTTCTTGCAGGTTCAACCCATTATCAATTCTCTGCATTGCCCTTTGGCTTATCTACTGCCCAGAGTATTCACGAAATGCCTGGCATCAGTAATTGCCTACTGCAGACTTCAAGGGATACAAATATACCCCTATTTGGACGACTGCCTGATCCAAGCGGACAGCAAGCACATTCTTCTGAAACATCTGGCTTATGTAATAATGTTGTTGAACTCTCTGGGATACACAGTCGACAAAAAGAAATCAAGGCTAATACCCTCTCGGAAGATAATTTTCCTGGGTGCCAACTTGGACACAAACACCCAGATGGCCTACCTAATGCCAGAGAAGCAGGGGCAACTAACTCAATACTTCAGAGCACTAGCAAATTGCACCAGGCTGACTGCAAGGAAAATCCTGCAGGCTCTGGGATTCATGGCATCTTGCATCTTACTAATCCCATGTGCAAAGCTGCATATGAGGAAACTTCAATGGTATCTGTAAAACCTATGGTCTCAACACAGCCACAGTTTGGAAACAATAATACCACTAATTCCATGTCTACAAAAGGAATTTCTGTGGTGGGCTCAAGCATGCCAAACAAACACAGGTCTTCCATTCAGCAAGCCTCAAGCAAATCAAGTCATCACAACAGATGCCTCGGACTATGCCTGGGGGGCGCACATGACAGATCGGTGCATTCAGGGCAAATGGTCCCAAAAAGAAAAGCACCTTCACATCAATTAAAAGGAAATGCTAGCAGTAATAAATGCTATTATAGGTTTCAAAGACCTTCTGCAACCAGGTCAACTATTGATAAGAATGGACAACACCACAGGTATGTGGTACATAAACAAGCAGGGTGGAACGCATTCATGCCCCCAATGTAGACTGGCCATGTCACTTTGGAACAGGGCCATGGACTTACAAATCGAACTACAAGCACAGTACCTGCCAGGCAAGGAAAACACGCTGGCAGACAACCTAAGCAGAAATATGACAGATCCACACGAATGGAAGTTGCATCCAAAAGGTTTTACAGAAATAATCCAAGCATGGGGAAGGCCAGACATAGATCTCTTTTCCTCCCACAAAAATCACCAATTGACAAAATTCTGCTCAAGGATTTTCCATCCAAAGGCCTGGAGAGTGAACGCTCTCTCTTTCAGTTGGACATCAATGACAGTTTATGCCTTCCCACCTCTTCCTCTGCTGCCCAAAGTACTACTGAAAACCAGAGCAGACAGACCAAAGATGATTCTCATTGCTCCAGACTGGCCAAGACAACACTGGTACCCACTCCTGAGGAGCCTGACGCATTCCCCACCATGGACCCTGCTTCTAATGCCTCTTCTCCTGACTCAGCACAGCTTCAAAACTCTTCACAGACAGCTAAAAACACTCAATCCAGCCGCATGGAAGATTCCTTAGCATCACAACAGACCCTACTCTCCAAGGAGGTGCAGGATGTCATTTTGGAGGCCAGAAGGCTGTCAACTAGAAAAGCTTACTCTGCAAAATGGAAGCGGTTTTGTGTTTGGAATGAGAAAAAGGGCCAGGATCCTAGAAAACTGAATTTACCTCAAATACTACAGTATCTAGCTGAGTTGCTAAGCAGTGGGCTTTCATTCTCCTCCATCAAAATCCATGCCTCAGCCATTTCTGCAGAATACAACACTGATCCACCTTTATTCTCTCACCCTCTCTTAAGACAATTCCTCAGAGGGGCTAAGAATCTAAGACCCCCAAGGAAGCAACCAATACCTGCTTGGGATCTCAATTTCATTCTGGAAAAACTGACCTTGCCTCCCTTTGAGCCAGCTGCCTCATCAGATCTGCAATATTTGTCCTGGAAAACAGCTTTCCTTCTGGCTATTACCTCAGCTCGTAGAGTTTCAGAACTACAAGCTCTCATGGCTGTGCAGCCTTTTATCATCTTCCATCAGGACAGAGTTTCCTTACGAACCAACCTGTCCTTTATGCCTAAAGTGGTATCCAGGGTAGCTTTGAATCAGGCCATACACTTACCTACCTTTTATCCTAATCCTCAAAACAAAGGGGGAGATTACTACATTCCTTGGACATCCACAGACAACTGTGTTATTATTTGGACAGAACAAAGCCTTTCAGAAAATCAGAACAGCTCTTTGTGTCCTATGCTGTAGGAGCTCAAGGAAAGCCAATTTCCAAACAGACAATCTCAAAATGGATAGCCCACTGCATACGCTTTTGCTATTCTTTTCATGGCAAAACTGTACCTACAGGCATCAGATCTCACTCCACAAGGGCCACAGCTACCTCTGCAGCTTTCCTCAGAGGAGTTCCTACCAAAGATATTTTGGAAGCAGCCACTTGGAGTTCTGTGCATACCTTCTCCAAGCACTACCACCTACCATTATACTCCAAAACCAGAGCAGGCTTTGCCACTGCAGTCTTGCAGGGCATCCTGGCTCCTCCTAGTTCCACCTAGTGCCTACCACCCCTTTCTTAGCTTTGGGATTCTACCCATTTGTTATGACTGCAGCTGTATGCACGATGAACATAGTACAGTTTTGTACCTACCATAAATGTAGATGTTCGAGTGCTAATACAGCTGCAGTCCAGGTTTCCCTCCCTCCTTCCCCTCTTGGGACAGGCCTATTGGCTAACACCTCCTCATACAACCTGATTGGGGTATTCATTTATGGTGTATTTGCTTGCAACTACTGTATTTTGATTATATTGCATTGCTTTATTACACAAATTTATGTATTGCCTTCCTTTTGGGGGCACCTGACATCTGGGGCAAGAAAAACTGAAGAAAATGACATCGGCTGGTTCCTTTATACCCCTGTCGCACTGACGTCAGGGAAGAAGCGACGACAACCGACGCTGGACCTAGACTTTGGAATTCGGCTGACCGAGGACCCGCCTGACGGCAGGAGAACCCATCTGTTATGACTGCAGCTGTATTAGCACTCGAACATCTACATTTATGGTAGGTACAAAACTGTACTTTCTCAGGTCCCAAGTGCTCAAAAAAATCTGTCTCAAAGCCAGGGACTCAAGCATCTTGTAGCTCAGGTAACTGTTCATCTTGCAACAATTCTTTGTCACCCTAAAGGTATATTTGCTTTTACTCCAGTTTTGATCCACTTTATAAAACATTAATGCTGTGTAACAGTGTTAAAATGTTATGGTAAGTGACTTCCAAAATGCCTGCGCACTGATCAACAGCTTAATTTCAGCTCTCCCAGTATGAAAAAAAAGGAAATGGTAGAGAGACAACAGTATCTCTACCAGATATAGTAAACTAAGTTACTGGCTAACAAGTGCGCTGTCTGGATAGCAGCAAAGAAGAAACTTAGAAAGTCTGAAAGAAAATCAACTGGAAAAGGTAAAGATAAAACAATGACTGGAAAGAATCCTGCAGCTGTTCAGCAAAAAGTAGTTCAAGCTCCAGTAATCTAGAGGAAAAAGTAAATAAAACATGCTCAGAGGTGATTGAAATAAACAAGACATTGAAGTAGTATATCAATTCAAATAACAAAAGGCCAGAAAAAATGGAAGAAGCTATTCAAATGAACTGATAAAACTGGAAAAATCAATGGTCGAATTGAAGAAAAGGCTTGCTGAGTACAAGACTGCTCAATAAGAGCTGTTTCAAAATGTGGTAGCATTTGAAGACAGAACATACAGTGAAAATTCAAGATTGTTTGGTGTATCAGAGAAAGTGGAAGGAAGAGACTGTATTAATTTCATGAAAGCACAAATAAAGCAATGGGACTGGTATTCCACAACAGGAATTGTTAATTGAAAGAGCATATCTATGTATGTTCCAAACATGTCCATGAGAAAGCAGCCAAGACCTGTATTAGTAAAGGTACACTCATGCCAACAGAAAGAGTTGATCCTGACAAAACCATGGCAAAAAAGTAATGCATTAAAAATGTGAGACAGTAGAGTGTTTGTGGAAAATGATTATTCACTGTACACCTAGCAGAAGAGATGCACATTCATCCCAGCAATCAGGGAATGATGAGAGCCAGGTATGAGATTCAAGCTGTTGTATCTGGCTGTCTTTAGAATATTTTTCCAGGAAGATCAAAGTAATTTTTGGTACAGAACAGGCGAAGAAGGAAACACAAAAGTGTGCGCAACAAAAATTGAATCAAGAAGCAGAGGTAGACCCTGCTTCTAATTCTTTTGAAAATAAAGCTCTTACAGAGACTTTACCAGTGAAATCTTTTCCAATGTTTTTAAAGGAAAATGACTGAGAGACAGAAAACTGCAGATGAGTTGACTAGAAGAAATAGAGTTCCTAGGACTTGAAAAACAGTTTGAGGTTGAGAGATGGAGATGAACAGGACCAAGACTGGTAACACAGAAATTAATGAAAAAAATGTGAGATTTTAAAGCAAAAATCACATTTATGTAACATGGCTTTGTAAGAAAATGGAAAAAAATAGACTTTTGTTGACTTTGTTAAACTTGTGAGGGACTGAAAAGTATATACTCCAACTTTGTGCTATTAATGTTTGGAAGGATGCAAAAAAGGAAAGAGGGGAAGTAATTGCCAGTAAAACAATTTTTGTTCTTAACGTTTGTATAAACCATTTTATAATATAAATTCCATATTGCATAGTAAATCATTTTAAGTTATTGTTGTGTGTGATACATACTTAGTAAGCAAGTGACTTTTTCATTTTTAGTTTTAGGAAATGTAGGCATTTCTATGCAAAAAAGAGTAGAAAAGCTGGAAAAAGCATGTTTAAGTTAATATGCCGTAATCTTGGGTTGTTGATGTGGGGGACAGGGTATAAAAGTGTACAGATTATAATATATGAAGAGTTGTATAAAAGAATCTCTGGAGTAATGCCCTTAGCTTAGTCTAATAATATGTATCTGTAAAACACACATCCAAAGCATTACTATGTAAAGATGACTTCTAAACACAACAATTAGTAAATGCTCAAAACGGCACTAGATCCATATTGGATAATAAAGACCCATCAGAACCATAGAAAACTTTATTAGATTAAGCGCTTTCATCCACTAGCCCTTGGACTTCATCAGAATCTAAAATCTTCCATCATAAATACCTTTTTATACTCAAATCTATCCAATAGGATGTGTTCATACTCACTAATTACCTTCACATGTTTGCATCTCTTAAAATGACAAGTGAACTTTGTGGTTAAAAATCAACCCATTATTTTTTTAACATTAATTAAAACCTTAACATTTTTAAAAAATCAGAAGTATACTGCCTAATGTACTATGCTACCTAATAATAACACTATAAAAATATAAACCTAATAAGAAATCTCAATGGATAACCTGTGCAAAAACCAAATGAACCTGGCTATATTCTCAGTTCTAAAATAGAATTGATTGGGATATTGTCATTAATGCCAGGGGGGGGGGGGGTTGTAGCATTAAGCAATAACTGCCATCTAACTTACTTTTCTTCTAATAAAACTTTAACATTTCCACCCCTTGGACTGACAATTATACTTTCTAAAATGACAAATTTAAACACATTGCAAGTCAGGCTAGATACCAAGTGTCTATATAGGGCATTATTAGTATTTTGCCATTTTATCTGATAGTAGTGTTCATATATTCTGTTCTTAAGAGCTCAATCAGTTTTCCCTACATAAAAAAATCAGAGCATGACATACACTTTGCTAAATAAACAACATATCTCAAACAACAATTTTTTTTCTGAAAATGTACTTTAGTCTTATTAACATTGTCTAATGTTAATGATTCGCCTTTGAATATGGCAAAACATCGATTACAACTACCACATTTCTTGGTGCCACCATCATTTCTTTTCTTTTTAAAATCAATAAGTGCCGAATCATATTCAAATTTATTTTTTAAATTGACCCCCGTTTTGAACACAAAATTTGGTTTCTTCCCCCAGTAGTTTATACAACTCCCCATCACTTCTTAAAATATTCCAATTTTTAACAACAATACTTTTAACATGTTGCACTGATGGATTGCATTCTAACACAAGGGCTCTTCTGAAGTCTTCACCTACATTAGTATTGTCAGGGAATTCAAGACCTACTCCTAGTACTGGCTTAAATTTGATACCCCATTGTGTTTTCACATAGTTGATGACATCTATAACCATGGTAGAGGGATAACCTCTATTCAAAAACATTTCTCCTAAAATATTTGTGTAAGCAAGCTAATAAGATAAAAATGAATGTAATGAAAACGTTTCCTGTAGTGAATACAAGTTCAGTCTGAGAGGTTTTTAGCTGAGGGCAGATGTACATTTTATTCTTACTTTCCCATAAAGACAAGCTGACTAGTAGGCAATAAAAAAGCCAGAGCACCATTTTTAAGATTAATGTTTTCTGAAAACATAGAAGCTATGTTTCACATCTGGGAGGGAAATAAAGATAAAACAGGTACAGTCCGTAATTAGTGTAAGTAGTATTACAGGCTGTAATATGTGTCTTAGCCTGGATAACCTGAATTTTAGATTAGGTTTTGCTTGTGTATGCAGCTGTCAGTTTGGGACAATTGTTCCTATCAGGAGGGTTACACTTCACTCACCAGGCTGAACAAGGAGAAAATTACAGTCAGCTGCCTGTCAGGTGCCAGGATCCACCACATAATGCATGCACTTAAGTCACTCTACAACAAGTACAAATATGACTCTGTCATTGTCCATGTTGGAGTGAATGACTTGAGATGTACCTCCCTGGACTACATGAAAAGAGATATGGAAGAACTCTCTGATCATGTGGCCCAGGCAGGTATGTCCCTAGCCCTGAGTAGCATCCTGCCTTCGCCCAGCATGATACCACAGTATAAGGACAAAATTATTGACTTCAACAATTGGCTAAGCTTTTGTTTTCATTCAAAGGGGATCCAGTATCTGTCTGCCTGGGACATGATCGACATACCACAATGCTTTGCCAGAGATGGTCTGCAGCTGTCGCCCCTGGGAATCAGGTTACAGGCTAAGTCTCTTTCCACCCCTATAGTGCCTTTTTTAGGCAAAGGTCAAAGGACAACACCACCACCACCATAACAGGTATAAGCATGCAAAATCTGAAGGTAATGCTACTCAATGCTAAAAGTCTAAACCTCAAAATGCACTTTCTCGAGGCACTCCTAAAAATGGAGAACATCAATATCTGTGCAGTAACTGAGACCTGGTTCAAGGCTCCAGAGAGCACCCCTGCAATACCAGGCTA
This sequence comes from Protopterus annectens, assembly GCF_019279795.1. Taxonomy (NCBI): domain Eukaryota; kingdom Metazoa; phylum Chordata; order Ceratodontiformes; family Protopteridae; genus Protopterus; species Protopterus annectens. The sequence goes on from NC_056745.1 coordinate 1,417,889,052, forward strand.
CAACTCTTACCACATGTTTCGGCCACCAAACCAAGACCGAAACACTAAAGGTTCAACTAACACTAGGTAAGACTGCAATCCAAATTGTAGCTTGCTACAGATCCCACACCATGCCCCAAGATTCTCACTACACCTTTCTAAACTTACTAGAAAATATTAAGGTACAACAAACACCCTAATACTAGGTGATTTCAACTACCCTGCCATTAACTGGGAAAACTACTCATGTACCAACACCTTTGCCCAATGGTTCTTGGAATTCATAAATTCCAATGCCTTGAATTAACTAATCCATAGTCCCACCAGGGGTTCCAATATCCTAGACCTGGCCACTACCAACATGGGGAATTGATGTTCCACACCTATGGTCACCCAATCAAGCTAATCACCCTTGACAATCCACATCCCTCCCCCACCACCAGTAAGGAAACCTCCATAAAAAACTTCTCCAAAACCAACTTCATGCGACTTAAGTCACAAGTGACAAACTTCATGACACCCATGCAGATGGGAATGGAAGTTTGATTGCTGAATCCCACACTAAGTCTAAAGCACTGTATGAGCACATCCACTCGTGCATGAATCGTGCCATCCCAAATAAAACCAAGATGCTCTCCTCCAAAAAAAGGAAGCCAATCTGGTGGTCCCCTGCCATAAACAAAATTTGCAACAAAAGGAAGAAACTGTTGTAGAAAAGAGGAAAATCCCAGGATGCAAAAAACTCCCTTACCAGCCTTAGTAAGGAGGTGAGATCCCTCATAAAATCCTCCAAAGCTAGTTACAAAAATAAAATTGCCAAAGATTCCAAAGACAACTGCAAGGTATTCTATAGCTTTGTCAATAATCTAAATGGCAATGCTCAGATCTGCTCCGCGCTACAACAGAATGGCATTAAATATACTGATCACAAGGATATTGCCAATATCCTGGCAGATTGATTCAGTGCCAACTTCACCCTCCTCTCACCCCTTAAAGGGCCCATCTCAATACCGAAAGATTGCCAAATTCTGGAAATACTGGCCACACAGGTAAAAACCGCACTCTCCAAAGCTAAGAATATAGCATCCATGGGACCCGACGACATCCCGGGCTACATGAACTACAAAATGAACTGGCACCTCACCTAAGTGTCATGTTTAATCATAGCCTCACCTCAGACTTCATGCTCACTGAGTGGCACACAGCTACAGTTTTCCCACTCTACAAGGGGGAGAATTCACCTTGGATCCTGGGAACTAATGCCCCAGTAGTCTGACAAGCCTGATCTACAAGGCCATGGAATGTATTATCATGGAACTTATAAACAAAGACATTGGCAACCTTCAAACACTGGACGCCACCAAGTTTAGGTTCGAGAAGGGCCGATCTTGTATCCTGAATATGACTGACTTCTTTGAATCAGTCTCCAGAGCTGTGGATGAGGGTAAGGTGGTCCACACAGCCTATCTGGACCTCGCCAAGGCCTTCAACACCATCTCCCACTCTGGAATCATAGATAAACTTATTAAGCTGGGCATTAATCCCTACATCACTTGATGAATTGCCAACTGGCTTATTGATAGAACCCACACTGTAAAAGTAGCCGACTCCAAATCCTGCTCCAGACAGATGACAAGTGGTATATCTCAGGGTTCAGTCCTGGGACCGGTCTTGTTTGGTGAGGCCAACACTAAGGGACTCTGGCTAACAAAGTTAACAGATGACTACAAACTGGAAGCCATTATTAAATCCCCAAATGATGTGCATATTCTACAAAAGGGCCTTACAGAAACAGATGCTTGGTGCCAGAGTCATGGGCTCAAGCTCAATGCCAAGAAATGTATAGTTATCCCCTTTGGAAAAAAACATTTACCCATGAATTACCACATGGGTGGCAGTACACTAAACAATGAAAGTGTGATATGACACAAGTGGACAGTGGTCTCACCTTCAATAATCACATCAACACAACAGTCAGGAAATCCTTCTGTGTGGCACATCTCATCACTAAGGGCTTTTCATCCAGAAAAAAGGAGGTCATTGTTCCAATGTACTCATCTGTCATTAGACCCATTATAAAATACAACGCCCCATTTGCTATGTACCTCTCAAGACATCTGCAACAACTGGAAAGGCCACAGAAATACCTCACTAAAAGAATCATAAGCCTATCAGATGACCTATGCTGACCATCTAAAAAACTCCACCTATACTCTGTCACATATTGTCTACTCAGAGGTGATCTTTAACATATAAGACCATGTCAAACCCAGAGATGTTGGACATGCTACACTTAAAGAAATCTCAATCCCAGAGACACACGCTCCAGGGATCTAGACCTTGTCATCATAATGAACAAAACATGCTGGAGGGATATGTTCCTGACCCAGAGACTCCCCAGACTCTGGAATAGACTGCCTATACATGTCAAGCAGAGGGCCTCTTTGTCCCTCTTCAAAAGGCACCTTGACAATTGGATGGGAGATAGGAAATTTACCCTGGGGATCACGTCAGTTGCCCTGCTAGACAGGGGCCAGGGAAGTAAATATTGTGAGAAGAAATAGCCAGGGAATTGTTATGGCTAGGCTTGTATAGGCCCTAGGGCTGATAGTCTAGTACCAACCTATGAACCTATTTTAAGATGTACTAGATTTGTGTGTTTGTTTTAAGTTAATAGGCTATGGGATATCCTGAATGTATGTTTTTTTTTTGGATTTTAATTAAAACAGAAAGTTATGTAAAATATTATATAGGTTCAACTGGAGACGACAAGAAGCAACTGCATAAAAGATCAAGTTGCCAGACATTACTAGGTGCATGTTACACAACAACTGAAAATAGGTTTATCAAAAAGGTGTCATACATATTAGGTGGAATAATAACTTCGTATTATAATGGCTACACTAATCATATTATTTGGAATGTGAATGACCTAACAGGAAAAGAGTATTAAATTATATTGAGAAGTGCAGAGTGCAAAGAGCAATGTTACTGGAGACACATTTGGAAAGAAATGAGCATGTGATTCCATAAAGAAAGGATTTCAGAAGAGATATTCAGCAGAGTATCAGGGACAAAAGAAAGCTAGAGTACTTATTCTAATTGCTAGAGGAGCTCTGATAGTGATACAAGAGGAAAATATTAATGATAGATTTGTGGTAGTAAGGGGCTACTGGCAAGGGAGGAGGATTATGCTGACATGTATTTATATTCCAACTAAAACTGCTTTTATGAAGCTTAAGAAAACTACTGGGAGAAATAATCAGCTTTTAACAGGGAATATAACTTAGAGGTGGGCCTGTAATTTGATTTGCAATGGTGAAGGCATATCTGGAGGACCTAGATGAAAATGTATAACAAAAGAGGGTAGATTAAGAATGGGGAAGAAATAAAAGAAAAAGGGATATGGTTTAGAGGTAATAGGAATTATTTAGAAGGGCTGACAAAGGTTAAAGAATTGCAGAATAAGGGAAATCTCACATAATAAAAAGGTGGAGCTACTGAGAAAATAAGGGAGTAATATGATAACATGCTGGAGTTTAGAAAAAATGCTGTTAAGCAACTTTTTTTTTTTTTTTTATAATAAACCCAGAGCACAAAAACATTTAGCCCAATGACTTATGCAGCAGAAAGTAGAAAGGGTTGTTGCCAAACCTAAGGAGCCTATAACAAGAAAAATAACTAGAGATCCTGTAGAGGTATTACACATTTCAGAATTTATGGAAATTTGTATAAAGCAGAGAGGTTTGGAAATCAAGAAAGAGCACAAATGGAAATATTTATAGAAGACTTAAATATATCAGTGTTGGAGGCTCAAGAACTAAAAGTTAAGATAGGAGGAAATGTGATTAAAGTGGTGATATATAATCGATCTGCAGAAAAGTCTCCAGGAATAGATGGCATTCGTGTGGAAGTTTGGAAGCTAGAGGGGAAGAGAGTCATACGTATTAGAAAGGTTTTATTTAAAAGTATTTTAAAAGGAGGGTAAGCACCAGCATCCTGGAATAAAGCTGTGGTGGCTGTAATACTTAAAGATGATAAAGAACCATCAGATCCAGCTTCACGTAGGCCCATTTCAATTCTAAACCATGATTAAAAAGTGTACATGTTTATAGTGGCTAAAAGAATGGCAAAGGTGTTGAAAATATTGATAGATATGGATCAGTGTGGTTTTGTGAAGGGGAGGAAAACATCTGACAACATTAATGGAGCAATGATCATCCAGAGGGAAGCAGAGTATATCAAAAAACCCTATTGTTTTGGGCCTTGGTGCAGAGAAAGCATTTCACAGAGTAAGCTGGGATTTTATGAGTAGGGCAATGGAAGCGTTTGCATTCCGATACAATAAAAAAGGTTAATTATGATGATATATGAGGAATCTATGGCAAAAATTAAAGCGGAAGGGTTCCTTTCTGATAAGTTGTATCTTAACAGAGGAACCAGGTAGGGCCCTCCTCTATCCCCTTTGTTATTTTTTTTATATTTAGAGTCATTGGCAACGAAAATAAGGGACTCAGAAATTCAAGGATGTAATTGGTAAGGCAGTTGAGAAAAATTGTCTTTATTTGCAGAAGATATTATTTTGTAGCTGATAAAGATAGAAAAGGACTTCTCAGTATTGTTGAACATTCTGAAACAGTTTCATATCTTTTTGGGCTATAAAATTAATGAAGATAAAACAAAGGCTACTGGTGTAAACTATGTACCCACACATGAATTGGTCCAGCAATAGTCACATTTACGGGAACAGGATAAAATCAAATATTTAGGAGTATGAATTTAAAATAATTCTGTTATGACAGCTAAGGATATGTGGAAAGAGACTAAAAAAAGGATAATACAAAAAATGAGAAACTGGAAGCTCTTTTCTATGGATATGGATAGCAAGATACAAGTAGTGAACATGTTTTTAGTCCCCTCAGTATTATATACAGCTGAGGTTAATTTTTATAAATCAGATAAGAAGTTGCAGACAGTAATTAATAAAGAGTTGAAAGATTTTATCAGTGACGGGAGAGGGGGCAAGGGGTCAAGTGGGATAAGTTGATCTTTCCAGCAGACCAAGGTGGATTAGGATTATCTAATTTGAATGGATATTTTAGAGCTGCACAGTTAAGGCTCATATACATAACAAAAGCAGACAGCTATAATTCAAAGTGGAAAGGGATGATAACGAAGCAGTACGAAAGTCAAGAAATAAGGCGAGAGTGGAATTTTAGATGCAG
>NC_056745.1:1417896755-1417934255 GCF_019279795.1 Protopterus annectens
CTCCCAGTTTGCAGTCATCGGCGAACTTGGTTAGCCATAGTCCTCCTGTGTTTGCCTGTACTTCTGAAAAGAATATGCCGAACAGTAGAGGTCCCAGGACCGAGCCCTGTGGAACATCACTTGTGACTGGTTTGGAGTCGGACCTTGAGCCACTATTCTTACCGTGTGAGTTCTGTCTGTAAGCCAGTTGGCAACCCATCTCGTGATGTAGGAGTTTATGTTCAGGCTGGTGAGTTTTTCTATAATTCCCGAGTAGGGAATGGTGTCAAAAGCCTTGGCGAGGTCAAGGTAGGCTGTGTGAACTACCTTCCCCTCATCTATGGCCTTGGTGACTGTCTCGAAGAAGTCATGATCTGCCCTTAACAAAGCCAAACTTTATTGGTTCAAGTGTTTGGAGGTTCCCAATGTCTTTGTTAATGGTTCCATGATGATGCGCTCCATAGCCTTGCAGACCAGGATAGTCAGGCTTATGGGGCGATAGTTACCAGGGTCAGTTGTGGCCCCACCTTTGTGGAATGGAATAACCGTTGTTGTGCACCATTCTATGGGGACGTAGCCTGTGGAGAGGCTGAAGTTGAACAGTGTGTTTAGGTGGGGGGTTAGTTTGTTCTGCAGTTCGTGCAAGATGCAGCCTTGGACACCATCTGGCCCCACTGATGCTGTGCTTTGGGCTTTTGAAAGGGCTGTTTTCACCTGTGTGTCTGTGATTTCTGGGACACTACACTTTTCTGGTATCGTTGTGAGCCCTTTTGGGGGTGAGAGGGGGGTGAAATTTGCACTGAATCTATCTGCCAGGATGTTGGCAATATCAGTGGGTTCAGTATATTTTGTGCTATTATGCACTAGCTCAGAGTATATCTGTGAGTTGCCACTTAGATTCTTGACATAGCTAATGAAGGTTTTGTGGTTATCTTTCAAATCCTTGGCTATTTTTCTTTCAAAGTTAGCCTTGGAGGATTTTATGAGGGACCTTAGTTTCTTACTGATACTGATCAGGGATGTCTTTCCTTCTTGGGATTTGCTTTTTTTCTGAACTAGTTTCCTCCTTCTATTGTATAGCCTGTTTATGGCAGGGGTCCTCCAGACTGGTTTCCTTCTCTTAGGGGAGTGAGTCTTGGTTTTGCTAGGGATGGCACAAACAATGCATCCTTGTTGGTGCTCATAGAGTGCATTTGTAAAGGTTCCTGCATCTTGGACACTGTTATCCTTTAGCATGGGGGCTGTGAAACTTAACCACCTCTGTCTTAAGTAAGGTGAAGTTTGCTATAGAAACGTTTTTCACTGTGGTTTCCTTGGTTGGAGGTGGTGGTGTGGTGTGGACATCCAGAGTGATTAGTTTATGGTCTGATCTAACCAGTGACGGGTTGACCTCCGGTGTGGAACACCTGTTGCCCATGTTGGTGATGACCAGGTCCAATATGTTTTCATCTCTGGTAGGGGAGTTTACCAGCTGATCCAGGGCATTTGAGTTGATAAATTCCAGGAAGCGCTGGACCTGGGAGTTTGTACTTGAGTAGTTTTCCCAGTTAACGGTAGGGTACTTGAAATCGCCCAATATCAGGGTGTTCGGTAGGACCTTCATGTTTTCCAATGTCTCCAGAAAGGCAGAGTGGTGGTCCTGAGTCATGGAGGGTGATCTGTAGCAGGCCACAATTTGCATTGCAGATTTGCCTGATGTTAGTTGTACATGGATGATCTTGGAGGTATCATGCTGTGCCACTAACCTGGAGGTGTAGGTATCCTTGATGAATATGGATACACCCCCTCCTTTTGTGTTTCGGTCCATGTTCTGTGTCCGAAATATGAGGTAAGAGTTGTAGCCCGGTAGTGCTGGGGTACTCTGTGGAGCCTTGAACCAGGTTTCAGTTACTGCACAGATGTCGACGTTCTCCATACTGAGGAGTGCTTCGAGCGCATGCATTTTGAGATTTAAACTCCTGACGTTGAGTAGCATAACCTTCATTTTTTTATTTGTGCTGTTTATGGAGGTGGGTTTGATTTTTGAGCCTTGCCTATAAAAGGCACTATGGGAGCAGCAAGAGCCTTGGCCAGTATTCGAAAGCCTAGGGGTGACAGGTGCAAGCTGTCTCTTTCGAAGCAATGAGGCTTGTGGAGCATGTCGTCCCAGGCTGACAGACACTGGATTCCCTTTGAATGACACCAGAAGCTTAGCCAATTGTTGAAATTGGATCATTTTTTCTTTATACTGCAGTATCATTCTTGGTGAGGGTAGGATGCTACTCAGGGTCAGGGTCATACCCGCCTGGTCTACATGATCAGAGAGCTCTTCCATGTCTCTTTTCATGTAGTCCAGGGAGGTATGTCTCAGGTCATTCACACCAACATGAACAATGACAGAGTCATATTTGTACTTGTTCTGGAGTAACCTGAGTGCTTGTGTTCTGTGTCGGAGTCTGGCTCCCGACAGGCAACTAACAGTAACCTTCTGCTTGTCCAACCTAGTGAGTGGGTCATCAGTGTGCCTGACTATAGAGTCGCCTATTACTAGTGTGTTAGGTATGTTATTTCACCTTAAGGGCTGTGATTATGCCGCACACTGATTTTGTGTTTTATCTGTTGTCTGGTTTGTGACAGGAGTTGCAGGTTTTTGGAGTGTTTGCTTTGGAGGTCTGTGATGCATTTGCAGGTTTTTATTTAGAGCCTCCGAGTATGATTTTGTGTATTTATGTGTATTTTTGCCAGTGCTGGTTTAGTATGTCTATGTCAGGCTGGAGGTGTGGTACAAGTGTTAACCTTCTCCTCATGACTGCCTGTTCCAGTCTTGGGTGGAGAGAGCTTAGCCTCCAGTTTAGCTATATAATTGCATCTCTCACATATGTTAATGTTTTGTGGTAGGAGGAGAGGGTTGTCTGTGTACATGAAGCAGTTGTAATATTGCCTCAGGATACCCAGGTTCACCAGCTGGACTGGAGAGTATACCTGAAATTGCCCTTTGGTCATGCCTGAATAGTAGGGTGAGCTGCTTAATTGCTTGGTTGGTGAGGGGTGAATAATGAGCCTTACCCTGCTGGGCAATCAAGTGTTGGGGTATATTAGTGCTTGCTAATAGGTCTGAGCAAGTGCTGGACTGTGGGATGCTTTATAAGTGCTTAGGTTGAGAGTTAGACTACTTTAAAGGGAAAAACTGGAAAGGAGACTTGGTGGAGCCGGGATAAATTTAGCCCTAGCTAACTGGCGCTGCCCGGGCATGCAAAACCATGCAAACACGGTTTTTACAGCAGGGAAATGAAAGAGATAGAAATTAGCCCAAAATGGCCTATAAACTACTAACTTCTGGGCTGGAACCACTCATCCAGGGACAGATGGCTGCTCAAAGCTCCCTTCTCTCACAGGTGAACAGAGAAACCTCCTTCTAACCAAGTAAGGTATGGGCAACTCAGAAACTTGTAACACAGCCCTGAATTCAGCACTAGCATGAAAACTGGACTGTACTAACTTAGAAAGGTGGGAAACAAGGAAAACATTTTTTTGAAAAGATAAGGCAAAAACAGTAAAAAGTACACTTAAAACAGCTTTAAACAACTACAAACAGTAAAATATATATATATAATATATATATATATATATATTAATATATATATATATATATATATATATATATATATATATAAAAATAAAATGTTTGCAACTGGGAATATTTTAATATGGTTTGATTTCTTTTATATAAATATATTTCTGCCTATGTCATAATTTATAATTCAATAAAGCTGTTAAAAAAAGAAAAAATATATTATGGTAATAATTCACCAGTTCAAAAAAGGCTCACATCGGTAGTTATTTGTAGGCCTGCTTGATTTATATGTAGCCTCCAATTTACTTGGTTCTAGTCATTTGATTAAAACTCAAAATATGTAAAAGATAGTTCTGGCTCAAAACATCTAATATTCAGAATTTAAAAAATTTCTGGCAGTGAGAAGTTGCTTTATCCTCACTGTTGTGTGATCCAGGAAGTTGAATAGGAGGATCAAGGAGGCTTGTCAACCTGCGTAAAAAAGATGTTCTTTGTGATGTTATGAGTTTAGATATGCTGAGTGTTAGATAGCTTGACATATATTCTAGCATCTGAGCACATGTGTAGAGTATTATATTGCTGTATCTTTAAAGAGGAGTAGTTACCAGTAGTTAGGTCTGTGTACCATGTGACCTCAATATCAGCACAATGGAATTACCAGTAGTTAGGTCTGTGCACCATGTGACCCCATTACATCATAAAGGAGTTACCAGTAGTTGGGTCTGTGTGCCATATGATCTCATTATCAGCACAATGGAGTTACCAGTAGTTAGGTCTGTGTGTCATGTGACCCCATTAGATCATAAAGGAGTTACCAGTAGTTAGGTCTGTGTGCCATGTGATCTCATTATCAGCACAATGGAATTACCAGTAGGTAGGTCTGTGTGCCATGTGACCTCATTATCAGCACAATGTAGTTTAGGTCATTGTTGAATGTTCACCATCTGCAGTCAATCATTTTGGCAACATATATGGATTCGTGTGTACATGGAGAAGGTTGGTATAATGATTAAGGTCTTAACCTCACAGGTACAACATACACGTTTTGATTTTGACCTCTGGTTATTGACTAAGCTTGTAATCATCTGCAGACTGATAGCCCAGTATTTACCTGTGAACATATACTATATATGTATGTGCCAGTACATTTTTGCCCAGCTATGCTTTTAAAACTGAAATGTAGTGCTTGAGATTTTAAAATCAGGACCATTTTATCCCCCAAGTTCCAGGATGGTACAGAAAACAACCCACTATTTTTGCATCATGTTGTTTAATAAAGCTTAATAAAATTATATGAAGATAGATTGAGAAGCCCACATGCTAGCATGGGGATTACAGAAGTATGGCCATTATCTGTAAGGAATGTTTGTGGTGCTAATTTTTCTCCAGCTATAGTTCCAATTTCCTGTACCAGAAAAGGGATTTCAGAGTCAGTCAACAGGGAGTCCTGTGAGAAGACATTCTTATGCTACTGACTATAAAATAATTAAATATCACTGTAACGCCATAGAGCTGCCCAGACTGCCTTACATAAAGACACAGGAGTTTGACACAGATGACCCATTAGATGTGTATTGCAAGTCTGTAGTGACAGAGATACCCACTACTAGTATGAACATTTACAGGGCGAAACCCCAAATAACCTTGTTCTGCATATACTGTATGAACCAGCAAGAAATGGATGGCCTAAAAATGAGAATGCCATGGGATATTACTATGTAGATCCAGGGTAATCAGTCCTGAAAGATCCATTCTGGAATACTGAAAACATTCCAAGAAGGGTATCCTGGCATAGAGAAAGAGAAGCCATTTGAAGGATATTACATGTGCTGTGCCAGCATAAAACAAATAGGTTCATAGGTTCATAGGTTCATACTAGGCTATCTGCCCTAGGGCATTTATAAGCCTAGCCAGAGTGTGTGTGGCTTTCACCACCCCTTAGGATGAGAATACTATACCCATTAGTTTGCTGTGCCTCTGTCCAGCAGTGATACAGAGATGATTCCCGGGGTAAACCTACGATCTCCCATCCACTCGTCAAGATTTCTCTTGAACAGAGTCAGTGAGGGGCTCTGCCTCACATGGACTGGGATTCTGTTCCATAGTGTAGGGAGTCTCTGGGTGATGAATCTGTCCCTCCAGCACGTCCTATTTATATCCGTGTTGAGGTTTAAGTCTCTTGCTCTCGTGGCTCTGGTGGATTTGGATTTTTTGAGGTGGAGCATGTCCATTAATTCCGGGTTGGACATGGCCTTGTATGTCAGGCACAGATCACCTCTGAACAGACGGTATGCGACTGAATAGAGCTGGAGTTTCTTCAGTCGGGCATCGTATGACATGTACATTTTGGTTACAAATATGATGGATGACAAAAACCAGGAAGAATATGCCTCCTCAACAGTAGCATGCTTGCATTCCTGGAGTTAACCAACTATGACATATATTTATTTATTTACTTACTTTATCTAACATTTGTTGACTGGGAAAGTCCGACTAGCACAGAGCCTATTTTCAGTGGAAGCCTGGAAAGAAACGCTCCAGACACGTCTTTCGATATGTGTATACACAGAGATACACAGAGACATGCATGCTCTATTGTTTTGAGAATCTGTTCCTTAGATCATTGCGTGTGCATTCAGAGGGGCCAGAAATGCTTTGCATACAATAACAGTGATGAGCTGCAGTGGCTAATGATTCATACCAGAAAATGTTTAAAAACCTTCAAGAAATAGAGAATTATAAATCATTTTTGCCTGCAATTCATATATCAGCCACAAATGAAAGGTTTATACAGACTACATCAGAGAGCAATTTTAGTTCTAAAGATAGTAGTTACAGACGTTCACTTAGGTAGAAAATTTATGCATGGCAATAGTTCTTCATTTACATAATGATGGCTGTTTAATCTCTTCACAAAACTGAAATATACAAAGCATTTTGATTCAGGTTTCCATTTTCCAGCAGACAGTGAAATTCTACAGATTCATATAGACTTTCAGAAGCAAATAAAATATATGCGCTCAGTTAAAATCCTTTCCTACACAAAATGGGCAGTTTTTCAGTCATGCACAGAAATATCATATATTCAGCCACAACTGCAATATTCAGAAAAGCAAGCTGAATGCACGATGGACCTTACAATGTTTTATAGATTGTTATGTTTTACCAAGTCTTTGATTAAATAATACATGGTAACTAGACAATAGAATTACAAGAAATATATTCTTAAAAATAAATATAATATATTGTGTTCAGCAGACAGTTGACAGGGTACCTGGAGAAATTATGTTGATCAAATACAGAACTTGAAGTTACTAGCCATTTAAAGGACATTTGATAGTCATCACTTTATCCCAGAAGAAAAGGGATGATCCATGCCATGACTAGAGTAGCACAGATATCCTAAATCCCCTGATCTAGAATGGATGGAAGGAGAGCATTACACATACACATTGACTTCACTTTGATTGCAAACATTGTACATCACAGACACCATTGAAACAACTGTGGTTGCAAACATTATACATCACTTGTAATCTATCCAGTCATCGTCAGTTAAGCATTATGCCTCTTTCAAATCCTACCTCTTAAATCTCATTCCTCTCTGCATATATTGTTCCCACAATTCCCACTTTTTCCCAACGTATTTTTCTCCTTTTGATTTCTTTATTGTATTTTACTACATGCTTTCATAAATCTTAGCACAAGAATTCTGGACAAAGCCCCCAAATCAGAACTTAAATACTGTTATAAACTTTTAAAGTTGATAGAATGACATGTTTTGTATTAACATGTATTTTCTGAAAAAATATGACCTCTGAAACTCAAATATATATCATTATTGACTTCTGTCCTTACCCGCGGTGGTGGTGCTGCAGTAGCGTTGTCGCCTCACAGTAAGACACTGTCCAGTTCGATTCTCAGCTAGAGCATCTTCTGCGTGGAGACATGCATGAATGGGCGTACCTTCCTTGAAGGTTGTGCGTCAGGGCTGGTAACTCGGCACATAAAAATCAACTACCAATCATTAGCGGACCGGAGTTCTGCTATGGTGACCCCTAAAAGGGAAAAGCCGAAAGACACAAACAAACATTGACTTCTATCCTTAGTGGTTTGCCAAAACACAACTTGTATGAGGAAAAGATGAAAAAATGGAGGCTATAAAGTGGACATTGATCAAAATTCTAAATAGTTGAGATGTATGCACGCTCTATAAGTCTTAAGACATTTCACAGAAATAAGCTATGATAATCTCTTCAGAGCTTTCCAACAAAAAATGACTTAAAGGTGTACAAGTAAATATGAACTAAATAGCAAAGTTGAGACAAAATAATTTGGGCTCATATTAGAAGCTCAAAGGTCCTGTTCAGCGAATACGAAAAGAGCGACATGTGTTGCGTGAACAACGAAAACAGCAAACGTTCAAAACCGGGAAATTCTAAATGTCAATTCGCCATAGTTGGCCCATCTGTGTTATAGCTCCATAAGGTAAGTGTGCGATAGTTACGGTCCTTAGGGTTAGGGTGCGGGTTAAGGTAAGTGCATAGATAGGTAATGTATGTAAGGTTTAATGTAGGCTTAGAAGTAAGGTTTTGTTAAGTGTATGGGTGTGGATTATTTATTTTGTTTGGGTATATCTCTGTAGGGTAAGTGTGCGATAGTTACGGACCTTAGGGTTAGGGTGCGGGTTAAGGTAAGTGCATAGATATAGTGTATGTATGTGGTTTATTTATTTTGTTTGGGTAGGTAGTATGTCGCGGGCGGTGGGGTTGGCCAAGTATGACGATTTGTGATTTTAAATTTTGCGGTTTACAGCGTTTGGTGTATTCGCAGTTCAGTAAATATGTCTCATTCTTTTCATATTCGATGAACAGGACCTTTGAGCTTATAATGTGAACCCAATTATTTTAAGAAGCCAAAATGAATACATTTCATTTTATTATGCCCTGCAACACTAACACTTTTCTTAATTCTAAAACTAATCTTATAATACTTAAAAAATGTAAAAATGTGGAATAGTGTTTAATAGGTATAATGCATGTTTCAGGTGTGGGTTAGATGTGGATTTTAATAGGCCATGCTGTTTGGTCACTCAGGTTTGACTGTCATGACCTGGCCTAGTATGCATGACTAAGTCTACGACTAGCCCATACCAGGGAAATGTGTTATCAACAAATCTGTGTATTTCTAATCATAAATATACTGATACAGCATCACTTACAACTTTCAGACAAATCTGCCTTCAAATAATGATTTGATGTAATGTGACATACTAGAAGTCTTTTGTTTCATTTGCCTCCATTCCAGAATCATTAAACTTATTTACTTTGACATTTTTTTTTAATTTTAATTGAATTTATTTTGTTCCTAAGTAACTGAATTAGTTTTATAGAACTGTGTTTTTGCCATGATATGGACTAGAAGGACAAAGGTATACAATAGGGAATAAAAACAGTATATTTTTAAAAGATGAAAGGAAACCAAACTGACTAGAAAAAAGAAGCACAGACATGAGAAGAACATGCAAACTTTGATCAGTAGTCAGGATTGAACCACAGATGCAGAAACTATGAAATAATGATCATAAAGATCAAGCCACTTCCGTGGCCTTTCTGTATCAACTTAGCATTAGCATGTCATTTTTTAATATTTTTAAATTCTTTTAGTAGTGAATTCAGATAATTTTTCACATTATATCAGGGTAAGATAAATACAATATTGCATGCTGTGTGAGGTCTGTATGTAGATGAAGTGATGTATCAGACAGAAACACACTACAAAGACATGTGCGTACAGAGGTAACACAGATAGTAGGTAGCTGTGTGCTGATGCAAGTATTACTTTTTCTACTGAAACCCAAGTGTTGTATAAGCAGACTTCCATCTTTTAATACCACATCACTGATTTTCTCATACGGGTCCCCCTCAGAAGATCGAGTCATCAGAAAGTCAAGCTTCATATGGTGAAGACCAAATAATCGACTTTCTGAAATGTCTAAGCTTTTGTATGAAGGTACAGTAGAGATCAGGGAATTTACCCTTTTCCCCACTGTAGTCTGATCTTAGAGTTGGAATATATAATATGCAGGGGTGTGGAGGGTGCAGCCCCCTACATGGGGAGTTGCAGGGGTGCTTGACCCCATGCAAAAATGTCGATTTTTGTTGTTTTCTGCTATTCGACTTTTTGGAAAGTTGATCATATGGTCTCGACCATATGAAGTTCGACTTGTTGATGACTTTCTCTTCTGAAATAAATACTGTCATATATAGCAAAGTGTTGTCTGTGGAACAGTAGAAGTCAGAAACAATATGAATAAAACAGCCAATGGAAGGAAGTCCAGCACTGCAGCCATCTGAATAAGACAACCGATGAAAGGAAGTCCTGTACTGCAGTCAGGTGACTAGGGCAACCAATGAAAGGCACTACAACCTTGTTATCACCGCTGGCATGCTTATAGGAACTACAAAGCCAGCACTGCTAGTACTGATACTTAAGGCTTCAAATCCCATATTAAATCCAGACTGAGCAGGGACAAATGGACTGCTACCAGACAGACAGCTGCAACCTAGATCTTCTGTATGACGTCCGCAGGGACATGGAAGTAAAGAGAGGATGGGGAAGTATATCCCACTGCAGACCAGAATGAGTAAAATATTCTATGTCTTTACTACTGACATTTTCCAGCAACCTATGGAGGACAAAACTAAGATCCACCAGTAATAAAATGAGAAATTTCCTAACAAGCTTGAAGTAGCATGATATACCAGTGTTGCCATACCTGCCTCACAGGTGTAGATAGCACCATACCTGCCTCACAGATGTAGATAACACCATACCTGCCTCACAGGTGTAGATAACACCATACCTGCCTCACAGATGTAGATAACACCATACCTGCCTCACAGATGTAGATAACACCATACCTGCCTCACAGGTGTAGATAACACTATACCTGCCTCACAGATGTAGATAACACCATACCTGCCTCATAGGTGTAGATAACACCATACCTGCCTCACAGATGTAGATAACACCATACCTGCCTCACAGGTGTAGATAACACCATACCTGCCTCATAGGTGTAGATAACACCATACCTGCCTCACAGGTGTAGATAACACAAATAATGTGCAGGTTATATGGCATTTCTGGTTTACTTTCTTCAAGTCTTTGGGGTTGTTAATACCATGACAGGAGTAGACGCCATTCCTGAGTCAAAGTATGATTAAAGTTTATGAAATTAGTATCGTTTCATTTTTTGGTGTTAGCCAAAAGTGCTCCTGACAGCACCCACAATGTGCCCAGAACTGACTCCATCTGCAATTCATACAGAGTTACATGTATCGCTAGCATATTTAAGTACAGTTGCAAATTCCATTGCTCCTACTACTGTTAGAATTGTATGGGTATCCTTCTTCCACAGTGCCCTCATTTCTGACTTCACATCCTGGTATTTTATAACTTTATGCCTCTCTGCACTTAAATCACTGCAGTCACCAGGTGTAGGAATTTCAATGATCAATGCTATTTTTGGCTTCTTTTTATGGACTACAATATCTGGTTTTCTAACATCTGTTTTTTGAACTGTTTGTAATGAGTGATCCCATGTGATATAAACTTCATTCTCTAGAATGGGTCTACTTTAGGATCTCAAAAGTTTAATAGCTCTTTGAAAAAAAAAAAAAGTTTAATAGCTCAAATGCATATGGATCGAACCATATGCATCGAACTGTTAAACAATTGAAGTCCAAAAAAAAAAATACACAAAAAAAAATTCAAACTAGTGTAGGCAGGAGGGCAAGCCCCCTGCGCCCCACACCCCCACTACTTAAATATACCAACTCCAAGATCGCACTACATTGAAGTAAACGGAAATCTCCACCTACGGAGATTTCTGTTTACATTTTTGATGTTTTGCGCTTTCGGTGTACTCGTGTCGAGAATATCGTATTTGATATTCTCGGACTCGAGCACATAAAGTAGACCCCTCTATAATGCTTTGTGGGTCATGTTTTCAATTCTCAGCTACACCAATATTGTAATATTTACACAGTTCCCATTGCAACAGTCTTGCCACATTATTATGCCTTTCAGTATGTAGGCCCTCTGCCATTAGTGTGTCACACCCAGCTGTAGGATGTGCAGCTGTTTTCAGTTCTGCTTTACAGAACCTGCATTTGTCTGTTCTGCTTTACAGAACCTGCATTTGTCTGTTGATCACACATGTTCAATGGACTTTGTAAACCAGTCTGCATATAGTCCACTATCCTGGGCCACCAATATTAACCTTCAGTCTTTTGGTTTAAATTCACATCTCTTTAACCATTCCTACATTAGATCCTGACCAACATAGGTCCATAGGTAGGTACTAGGCTATTGGCCCTAGGGCCTATATAATCCTAGCCAAAAAGGTACTCTGGCTTTCGACACCCAAGAAAATTATTTTCTTGTGCCCCTGTCATGCAGAGACACAGAAGTGATCCCCGGGGTGAATTTTCTATTTCCCATTCAAACATCAAGATTTTTCTTGAAAAGTGCTAATGAGGAGCTTTGTTTGATGTAGATAGGTAGTTTGTTACAGAGTATGGGAAGTCTCTGGGACAGGAATCTTTCCCTCCAGAATGTTCTGTTTATTGTGGTGACAAGGTTTAGGTCTCTAGAGCGTGTAGTTCAGAGGGACTGGGATTTCTTTAAGTGGACCATGTCCAACAGCTCTGGGTTTGACATAGCTTTGTATGTTAGGCAGAGATCGCCTCTGAGTAGATGATATTCGATGGAGTAAAGCTGGAGTTTTCAGAGATGGTCTGCATAGGGCATCTGTTTGAGGCTGGTAATTCTCTTTGTGAAGTATTTCTGCAGCCTTTCCAGTTGTTGTAGATGTCTTGTGAAGTACATACCAAAAGGGGCATTATACTCTATAATGGGTCTAATGAGTGATGAGTAGAGGGGAACAATTACCTCTTTTTTCCTGGATGAAAAACCTTTTGTGATGAGGTGTGCCACGTAGAAGGATTTCCTGACTACTGTGGCAATGTGATTATCAAAGGAGAGACTACTATCCACCTGTGTCCCAAGGTCTCTTAATCACACTTTCGGTGTTAAGTAGACTGCTGCCTATGTGGTAGTTCATGGGTACAGAGCTTTTACCAAAAGGGATGACAATGCACTTTTTGGCATTGAGCTTGAGGCCATGGCTTTGACACCAGTCATCTGTCTCAGTGAGGCCCTTTTGTAGGATGTCCACATTGTTAGGAGTTTCAGTTGTGGCTCCTAGTTTCCAGTCATCTACGAACTTCATTAGCCAAAGACCTTCTGTGTTAGCCTGTACTTCAGAGAAGTAGATACCAAACAAGAGAGGACCCAGGAGTGAACTCTGTGGTACTCCACTTTCACTGGTCTGAAGTCGGATTTGGAATCTGCTACTTTTACAGTATGACTTCTGTCAGTGAGCCAGTTGACAATCCATCTTGTGAGAGGACTTTATACCTAGTTTAGTGAATTTATCTATAATTCCAGAGTGAGAGATGGTGTTAAAAGCCTTAGTGAGATCTAGATAGGCTGTATGAATTACCTTACCCTCATCTATGGCTTTGGCGACTGCTTCAAAGAGGTCTATCGGGTTTAGGAGACATGATTTGCCTTTTACAAACCTGAACTGGGTGGGGTCCAGAGTTTGGAGATTACCAATGTCTTTGTTTATAAGTTCTATGATGATATGTTCCATGGCCTTGCAGACCAGCTTCATCAAGCTAATGGGGCGGTAGTTCCCGGGGTCTATGATGGATCCCCCTTTGTGGAGTGGGATAACCGTCACTGTGTGCCATCCAGTGGGCACAAAGCCTGAAGTGAGGCTATGACTGAACATGGTACTTAGGTGGGGTGCCAATTTGTTCTGTAGTACATGTAGAACGCAGCCTGGGATATTGTCAGGTCCCATGGATGCTGTGTTCTTTGCTTTGGAGAGTGTGTTTTTTACCTGTGCAGCCATAATTACAGGAACTTTGCATTCTTCCAGTATAGAGATGGACTCTTTAGGGAGTGAAAGGGGGGTAAAGTTAGCACTGAACCTATCTGCCAGGATGTTGGCAATATCAGTTGGTTCTGTATATTTAGTGCCATTGTGCTGTGACTCAGAGCAGATCTGAGTGTTGCCATTGAGATTCTTGACATAGCTATAGAATGCTTTGTGGTTGTCTTTAGAAACAGTGGATATTTTGCTTTAGTAACTAGCTTTGGAGGATTTTATGAGAGATCTCAGCTTCTTACTGAGGCTGACCAGGGAGTTCCTCTAATCATGGGATTTTACTCTTTTATGCAGCAGTTTCTTTCTTCTGTTGTAGAGTTTGTTTATGGCAGGGGACCACCAGATTGTCTTCCTTTTTTGGAGGATAGCATCTTGGTTCTGTTAGGGATAGCACGATCCATGCACTCGTGTAAGTGCTTATAAAGTGCATTTGTGTAGGATTCAGCAGTATTTTATTTATTTATTTATTTATTTTACATTTGTTGACTGGGTTAGTCCAGCTGGATACATATCCGTTTTCAGTAGAGGCCCGGGGAGAAAAGCTCCAAAGAACATAGGTACATGAGTACATATACTGACAATACAATAGAAGTTAGACTTTTAAAACAATAAGTAGTATAAAAATGTAATACTGAATAAAAACAATAAGTAATACAAAAATGTAATCCTGGATAAAAGAGGAGTTAGTGAGATGGATTGTTATGGCTACAGGGTGAACCCTTTGTTAATTGGGTTGCATAGTGGCTTGGTTAAGCTGTTTGGGGTCAGGGGCATGCGCTATTAGTCGGGGTTAGGGCATGGGCAGAGCCATTGGGTTTTTAGTAACACTCGGAGGTGAGTTTTAAATTGGTGCAGAGTGGTCATTTGTCTAAGGTTGCTTGGGAGGGCATTCCAAGTCTTGCCAATGGAATTGGCATAAAGGGCTTCCCCTCCTGAGTTGTTAGGTTTGATGGTCAATACTTGAATACTTTTGGATGACCTGAGGGATGAAAGATTAGAGTAGGAGGTAAGAGTGTTATTCAGTGAGGGAGTTTTATCAGGATGTTTAATGATTTTGAATGCCTCAGTAAGCTGGTTGAGTTTAAGAACATTGGGCAGTTCTAGCCATCCTAGTGTTCTTAGATTTAGGCAGTGGTGGGTGCGGTAGGGCATTCCTGTGATAAATCTAGCTATGTGGTGATAGGCAGTGGATAGTTTATTAAGCTCTTTTTTATGAAGGAAGGAGAATATGGGGGAGGCATAGAGGAGGGTGGAGAGGAGATGAGTTCGGGCGATGGTTAGTTTGGTGTGGGGGGTTAAGAATTTCTTAATTCTGTACATGGACCCGAGTTTCATGTTAAGTGTTTTAATGGTCAGGTTCACATGCATGTCAAATCTAAGTTTGTGGTCTATTGTCACCCCGAGTAGTTTGGTGTGGGTGACTGGAAAGATTTTGGTTCCATTGTTAGTAGACACAACAAAGGTTGGGGTGTGGGTGTTAGGGGATTGTAGACTGTGAGGAGTTGTTGGAGTAGGGAAGAATAGAAGTAATTTGGTTTTGGTTGGATTAAGTAGGAGTTTTAAGTCTGAGAACCATTTTTCGACTAATGAGAAGCAGATTTGGGTAGTAGCTTGGAGGTTGGTGAGAAAGTCGTCAGAACAAATAAGGGTGGAGTCATCTGCATATTGGATGCAGGTGGTTTTGGGTAGGACAGAGTGTAGACCGTTAATGAAGAGAGAGAAAAGAAGGGGACCGAGGATAGATCCTTGGGGGACACCGATATTGGTGGGGAGTAGGTCTGAAATCATATTTTGCCACTGTACCGCTTGTTTTCTACCAGAGAGGTAGGCGTTGAACCAACTTATGGTGGATTTGCTAAGATTAAAGGTTTCCAGTGTGTGGAGAAGTTGTTTGTGGTTAACCATATCGAAGGCTTTTGATAGGTCTAGAAAGAGCGCAGAGGATATTAATTTGTTATTCCGGTTGAGGTTGATTGAATCAACAAAGGAGAGGAGAGCAGTAGTGGTGCTATGATGTGGTCGAAAGCCGTGTTGGGAGTTAGATAGGAGATTATTATGAATAAGGTGGGTAATAAGTTGTTTGTGGATGCAGCGTTCCATGATTTTGGATAGGGGGGACAATATTGCAATGGGTCTATAATTAGATGTTTCAGTGGAGGGTCCTCCTTTGTGGAGAGGAATGATATAGGAGACTTTCCAAATTGAGGGAATAGAGGCTTCAGAGATAGACCGGTTAATAAGGATGGATACAGGGTAAGCTATGGCGTCGGCTGCTATTTGTAAATATTTTGCCGGAAGTAGATCAGCCGCTAGGGTAGTTGGTTTGAGTTTTTTTAGGAGGGTACGGATGTAGAAGGTGGAGGTGGGTGCTAAGTTGAAGGCAGGTTGTTTTGGATCATTGGGTGAGGTTGCGGCCGTGGGGGAAGAGGTAAGCTGGCTGGCGAGGGTCTGGATAGTCTCAGTAAAAAAAGAATTAAAGGAGTTAGCTATCTCACTTGGATCTTTGTCCATGAGTGTTTCAGGTGTAGGGGTGGAAGATTTGCCTGGATGGAGGAGGTGGTTGAAGCCAGCCCAAAATTTTTTAGGGTTGTTTTGATGCTTATCTTGGAGGTGATAGAAATATTGCTTTTTATCGGATATAACGGCTGATTTAGTTGAGTTTCTAATCTGAAGGAATTTCATGCGGTCTAGGGGGGTTTTAGTGGTCCTCCATTTGTTCCATGCCTGGTCTCTGAGTTTAATTTTATTTTTTGTGTCTTTAGTTAGCCAAGGTGCGATACAATCCCTAGTTCTAATGAGTCGTTTAGGAGCATGGGAGTCAAGTATTTTGAGGAAGATATCATTAAAATGGGATACGCTCTCTTCTAAGGGTAGGGTTTTTAGGATGGACCAGTTGCATGCTTTAAGGTCTGCAAGAAATTGTTCAGGGATGAAATTCTTGCTGTTCCTAACAAGTCTAGTTGGGGGGGGGTGAGTATTTGGACATTTGTGTTTTATTATATAGGTAATGAGGTGGTCACTAAGGTCATTGGGGAGGGTCCCCACGGTATAGTTGGTAGGGTCCTTGTTTGTAAGGATCCAGTCTATGATGCTATCTTTTTGTTGGGCATATCCAATTCTAGTGGGGGAAAGAATAAGTTGGGAGAAACCGTGTAAGTTAATAGGGAGAGGATTGGGATGAGAGGAGTATAGGGACCAGTCAATGTTAACATCTCCTAGAATTATTGTTTCTTGTGGATAGAAGGAGGTAAGCCAGCTGACAGTTTGTTCAAGGTTTTCAATGTTGTTGCCTGGAGGTAAATAGGTGACTATGAGATTAATACTTTTTTGGTTGTTTAGGCATAATGTTAGGGCAATCAATTCCTGGTTGTGGATTTTTGGTGGTTGAAGGGGATTCCTAGTGATGTTCAAGGAGTTTTTGAACAAAACTGCTATTCCTCCACCCTTTCTTGTAACTCTATCAGCCCTGAGGATGTTATACCCAGGTGGGATGATTTCCTCATCCTTAGTGATAGGTTTGAGCCAGGTTTCAGAAAGACACATGATGTCAGGGGAGTGGGTTTCAAGCAGAGCATGTAAGTTGTGGACTTTGTTGTTGATGCTTCGTACATTGAGGTGAAGCAAGTGGAGTGAGCCCAATGGGTGTCTGGGAGTGCTCCAGGAGTTTGAGCCTGGGTCAATGGAGGGGCCGGGGTTGGGGTGGATATCACCATCTCTAGTTATGTATCTTTTTAAATAGTCAAGTATCCTTTGGAGTTTAATTAGTAGTTTGAGATGATCCCTGGTTGAGGATGTTTTTGGGTAACAGAGAGTGAGGTGGAAGCAGTAGGGATTTTTGTTAGTAGTTGGGTAGTAAGAGGGATGAATGAGATTAAGGGTGTCATGGGAGTACAGGGAGGTTTGACTGTTGGGTAGGTAGGCACCTGCAGGGTTTAGGGTATCATATCTCATTAACAGGTAGGTTGAGATAAGTAGTAGCATTATAAGAGGGAGAGTACTATAAGAGTTTCCTACCATGGTGAGGGGGGGTGAGCTATCTTGTTTCAATTGGTGAGTAGTGAAACTAGGGGGCGGGAGGAGAGAGTGTTAATGGAAGAGTTGAGTGGGTGGGTGGATTGAGGGGGTAGTCTTTGAAGTATAGTCAGGTGGTGGGGTGGGGGGAGTGGAATTTGGGAGTGGGACTGTTGCGATTGGGTGGTGGTAAGGGGGATGGGCCTAAAGATCAAAATAAATGTAGAGGTAGTGGGGGCGGGTGGGAATAGGGGGCAGGGAGGGGCGCGGAGCGAGCCCGAGCGTAGCGAGGGCAAAGCGGAGCGGGGAATACACCACAGAGGTTTTACCTTGTTCTAAAGGTAACCGCCTTTAACAGTAGATAGCAGACTGTTTCATTTAATCTAAGGTCTGCTTTTTTGGCAAGATTTAGTTTACAGGTAGCGAACAGTTTAATGCTGAGTACAAGTAGCAAGTGGTTTAATTTTAAGTAAAAAGTCCGCTTTCTTGGAAGAAAAATAACAAGTCTGTGGTCTTTTTGTTGCTGCCTAACACTAGACAGTTTAAAAAATACTGTGAGGAAGGTAGGTTCTTTACCTAGGCAGTTTAATTACAGACGCTTTAGATAGTTGTGTGCATTCGCACAGGAGAGGGACGTCTTAGGGCTGCCGTGATGGTTAGGTGCCACGCGGTGTACTTTTGGCTTGGGGGCTGATAAGGGAAAAGAAAGTACAAAATAGTTGAGTTTAAACAATGCACAGGTCACAGTTAAATTAAGCAGTATGAGGAATAATACTGAAAAGGTGTTATTCTTCTGTATAAAACAGTTGTAGAATATTTATTAAATAGCACTGAACAACTGATTGGCGAACTAAGCTATACTGGGACACTAAGGCTGCGCCACTGGGCCTTCAGAGCATGCTCTGAAGGCGAAGCGGAGCGGGGAATACACCACAGAGGTTTTACCTTGTTCTAAAGGTAACCGCCTTTAACAGTAGATAGCAGACTGTTTCATTTAATCTAAGGTCTGCTTTTTTGGCAAGATTTAGTTTACAGGTAGCGAACAGTTAAATGTTGAGTACAAGTAGCAAGTGGTTTGATTTTATGTAAAAAGTCCGCTTTCTTGGAAGAAAAATAACAAGTCTGTGGTCTTTTTGTTGCTGCCTAACACTAGACAGTTTAAAAAATACTGTGAGGAAGGTAGGTTCTTTACCTAGGCAGTTTAATTACAGACGCTTTAGTTGGTTGTGTGCATTCGCACAGGAGAGGGACGTCTTAGGGCTGCCGTGATGGTTAGGTGCCACGCGGTGTACTTTTGGCTTGGGGGCTGATAAGGGAAAAGAAAGTACAAAATAGTTGAGTTTAAACAATGCACAGGTCACAGTTAAATTAAGCAGTATGAGGTATAATACTGAAAAGGTGTTATTCTTCTTTATAAAACAGTTGTAGAATATTTATTAAATAGCACTGAACAACTGATTGGCGAACTAAGCTATACTGGGACGCTAAGGCTGCGCCACTGGGCCTTCAGAGTGTGCTCTGAGGGCGAAGCGGAGCGGGGAATACACCACAGAGGTTTTACCTTGTTCTAAAGGTAACCGCCTTTAACAGTAGATAGCAGACTGTTTCATTTAATCTAAGGTCTGCTTTTTTGGCAAGATTTAGTTTACAGGTAGCGAACAGTTTAATGCTGAGTACAAGTAGCAAGTGGTTTAATTTTAAGTAAAAAGTCCGCTTTCTTGGAAGAAAAATAACAAGTCTGTGGTCTTTTTGTTGCTGCCTAACACTAGACAGTTTAAAAAATACTGTGAGGAAGATAGGTTCTTTACCTAGGCAGTTTAATTACAGACGCTTTAGATAGTTGTGTGCATTCGCACAGGAGCGGGGAATACACCACAGAGGTTTTACCTTGTTCTAAAGGTAACCGCCTTTAACAGTAGATAGCAGACTGTTTCATTTAATCTAATGTCTGCTTTTTTGGCAAGATTTAGTTTACAGGTAGCGAACAGTTTAATGCTGAGTACAAGTAGCAAGTGGTTTAATTTTAAGTAAAAAGTCCGCTTTCTTGGAAGAAAAATAACAAGTCTGTGGTCTTTTTGTTGCTGCCTAACACTAGACAGTTTAAAAAATACTGTGAGGAAGGTAGGTTCTTTACCTAGGCAGTTTAATTACAGACGCTTTAGATAGTTGTGTGCATTCGCACAGGAGAGGGAAGTCTTAGGGCTGCCGTGATGGTTAGGTGCCACGCGGTGTACTTTTGGCTTGGGGGCTGATAAGGGAAAAGAAAGTACAAAATAGTTGAGTTTAAACAATGCACAGGTCACAGTTAAATTAAGCAGTATGAGGTATAATACTGAAAAGGTGTTATTCTTCTGTATAAAACAGTTGTAGAATATTTATTAAATAGCACTGAACAACTGATTGGCGAACTAAGCTATACTGGGACGCTAAGGCTGCGCCACTGGGCCTTCAGAGCGTGCTCTGAGGGCGAAGCGGAGCGGGGAATACACCACAGAGGTTTTACCTTGTTCTAAAGGTAACCGCCTTTAACAGTAGATAGCAGACTGTTTCATTTAATCTAAGGTCTGCTTTTTTGGCAAGATTTAGTTTACAGGTAGCGAACAGTTTAATGCTGAGTACAAGTAGCAAGTGGTTTAATTTTAAGTAAAAAGTCCGCTTTCTTGGAAGAAAAATAACAAGTCTGTGGTCTTTTTGTTGCTGCCTAACACTAGACAGTTTAAAAAATACTGTGAGGAAGGTAGGTTCTTTACCTAGGTAGTTTAATTACAGACGCTTTAGATAGTTGTGTGCATTCGCACAGGAGAGGGACGTCTTAGGGCTGCCGTGATGGTTAGGTGCCACGCGGTGTACTTTTGGCTTGGGGGCTGATAAGGGAAAAGAAAGTACAAAATAGTTGAGTTTAAACAATGCACAGGTCACAGTTAAATTAAGCAGTATGAGGTATAATACTGAAAAGGTGTTATTCTTCTGTATAAAACAGTTGTAGAATATTTATTAAATAGCACT
The DNA here is from genome assembly GCF_019279795.1 of Protopterus annectens. Lineage (NCBI taxonomy): Eukaryota > Metazoa > Chordata > Ceratodontiformes > Protopteridae > Protopterus > Protopterus annectens. Next base: position 1,417,917,329 of record NC_056745.1, read on the forward strand.
GAACAACTGATTGGCGAACTAAGCTATACTGGGACGCTAAGGCTGCGCCACTGGGCCTTCAGAGCGTGCTCTGAGGGCGAAGCGGAGTGGGGAATACACCACAGAGGTTTTACCTTGTTCTTAAGGTAACCGCCTTTAACAGTAGATAGCAGACTGTTTCATTTAATCTAAGATCTGCTTTTTTGGCAAGATTTAGTTTACAGGTAGCGAACAGTTTAATGCTGAGTACAAGTAGCAAGTGGTTTAATTTTAAGTAAAAAGTCCGCTTTCTTGGAAGAAAAATAACAAGTCTGTGGTCTTTTTGTTGCTGCCTAACACTAGACAGTTTAAAAAATACTGTGAGGAAGGTAGGTTCTTTACCTAGGCAGTTTAATTACAGACGCTTTAGATAGTTGTGTGCATTCGCACAGGAGAGGGACGTCTTAGGGCTGCCGTGATGGTTAGGTGCCACGCGGTGTACTTTTGGCTTGGGGGCTGATAAGGGAAAAGAAAATACAAAATAGTTGAGTTTAAACAATGCACAGGTCACAGTTAAATTAAGCAGTATGAGGTATAATACTGAAAAGGTGTTATTCTTCTGTATAAAACAGTTGTAGAATATTTATTAAATAGCACTGAACAACTGATTGGCGAACTAAGCTATACTGGGACGCTAAGGCTGCGCCACTGGGCCTTCAGAGCGTGCTCTGAGGGCGAAGCGGAGCGGGGAATACACCACAGAGGTTTTACCTTGTTCTAAAGGTAACCGCCTTTAACAGTAGATAGCAGACTGTTTCATTTAATCTAAGGTCTGCTTTTTTGGCAAGATTTAGGTTACAGGTAGCGAACAGTTTAATGCTGAGTACATGTAGCAAGTGGTTTAATTTTAAGTAAAAAGTCCGCTTTCTTGGAAGAAAAATAACAAGTCTGTGGTCTTTTTGTTGCTGCCTAACACTAGACAGTTTAACAAATACTGTGAGGAAGGTAGGTTCTTTACCTAGGCAGTTTAATTACAGACACTTTAGATAGTTGTGTGCATTCACACAGGAGAGGGACGTCTTAGGGCTGCCGTGATGGTTAGGTGCCACGCGGTGTACTTTTGGCTTGGGGGCTGATAAGGGAAAAGAAAGTACAAAATAGTTGAGTTTAAACAATGCACAGGTCACAGTTAAATTAAGCAGTATGAGGTATAATACTGAAAAGGTGTTATTCTTCTGTATAAAACAGTTGTAGAATATTTATTAAATAGCACTGAACAACTGATTGGCGAACTAAGCTATACTGGGACGCTAAGGCTGCGCCACTGGGCCTTCAGAGCGTGCTCTGAGGGCGAAGCGGGGAATACACCACAGAGGTTTTACCTTGTTCTAAAGGTAACCGCCTTTAACAGTAGATAGCAGACTGTTTCATTTAATCTAAGGTCTGCTTTTTTGGCAAGATTTAGTTTACAGGTAGCGAACAGTTTAATGCTGAGTACAAGTAGCAAGTGGTTTAATTTTAAGTAAAAAGTCCACTTTCTTGGAAGAAAAATAACAAGTCTGTGGTCTTTTTGTTGCTGCCTAACACTAGACAGTTTGAAAAATACTGTGAGGAAGGTAGGTTCTTTACCTAGGCAGTTTAATTACAGACGCTTTAGATAGTTGTGTGCATTCGCACAGGAGAGGGATGTCTTAGGGCTGCCGTGATGGTTAGGTGCCACGCGGTGTACTTTTGGCTTGGGGACTGATAAGGGAAAAGAAAGTACAAAATAGTTGAGTTTAAACAATGCACAGGTCACAGTTAAATTAAGCAGTATGAGGTATAATACTGAAAAGGTGTTATTCTTCTGTATAAAACAGTTGTAGAATATTTATTAAATAGCACTGAACAACTGATTGGTGAACTAAGCTATACTGGGACGCTAAGGCTGCGCCACTGGGCCTTCAGAGCATGCTCTGAGGGCGAAGCGGAGCGGGGAATACACCACAGAGGTTTTACCTTGTTCTAAAGGTAACCGCCTTTAACAGTAGATAGCAGACTGTTTCATTTAATCTAAGGTCTGCTTTTTTGGCAAGATTTAGTTTACAGGTAGCGAACAGTTTAATGCTGAGTACAAGTAGCAAGTGGTTTAATTTTAAGTAAAAAGTCCGCTTTCTTGGAAGAAAAATAACAAGTCTGTGGTCTTTTTGTTGCTGCCTAACACTAGACAGTTTAAAAAATATTGTGAGGAAGGTAGGTTCTTTACCTAGGCAGTTTAATTACAGACGCTTTAGATAGTTGTGTGCATTCGCACAGGAGAGGGACGTCTTAGGGCTGCCGTGATGGTTAGGTGCCACGCGGTCTTACCTCTGTTGTCCATCTTCATGGGTGTTGTGAAGTTTGCCACTTCTGTCTTAAGAAGTGTGAAGTTGGCTTTGGAGAAATTTTTTACGGTGGTTTCCCTAATAGGGGTGGGGGCAGAATGTGGATGTCTAGGGTGATTAGCTTGTGGTCGGATCTGACCAATGAGGAATTGACCTCTGGTGTGGAACACCGGTTGCCCATGTGGGTAATGACCAGGTCTAGGATATTGCTGCCCCTGGTGGGGGTGTGGATAAGTTGATCCAAGGCATTGGAATTTATGAATTCCAGGAAACATTGAGCAAAAGAGTTGGTACATGAGTAGTTTGCCTAGTTAATGGTGGGGTATTTGAAATCACCCATTATTAGGGTGTTAGGTTGTACCCTAATATTTTCCAGTGTATCAAGAAATGAGGAGTGGAAATCCTGGGGCATGGTGGGAGATCTGTAGCAAGCTACATGAAGTAGTTCCAGGAGTTATTTTATACTTGCAGCTATATTTATGCATTTTCCACATTTCTTGTCTGCTCATCTGGTCCTTCATCTTATTTTTTTTCTTTTGTTTTTTTTTTTTTTTTTTTTTGGCACATTCAGTTGCTGCCTGATTTTTGTCTACGTCTGGTTTGATTTCCATTCCTGCTTGGCACTGTTATGCTTCTGCTAAACTAAGTAGGGGAAACATTTTAGACTTGTTCTCTTCATGTTTTAAAACTTTCACTATGTTTGGACCTGGTGAAGTTAGCATATATGTATATACTCCCATGATTGCAGATCAATACATGCAATCAGTTTTGAGGAGGCCCATACCATCTTCAAAATGAGGAATATATAATCATAGTATACACTGAGTTTTATATATCATTTGATAAGCATGAGGCATTTTTCTTTTTATCCTGTCCAACTGATCCAACACCTTTTGGGGCCAGTCAGTCTCCAAAAGAATGTAAGTCAGAACATGAAGAACAAATTGGTTTATAGGTTGGACTTTGTTCCTAGACTGTTTTCACTATTAATTTTAGTCTTCTAAAATATTCCTTACTGAGGTTATTGTTTCACATTTGTTCATGTTTTATTGTTGATCCTTCATCAGTTCACAAATATTTAAACACTCCCACCTTTTCAAGTTCCCTTGTATCACATTCTTGTCCCAGACTTATATTTTCTTAGTACTGCAGCTTTCCTGCTTTAAATGCTGGTTCTGCACATTCATGAAGATCAAATGACATTCTTATATCAAAGAACGTTTTGACAACTTGCAGTTGTGCTTTCAGCTCCTCATCTGGTGAACTATACATCTTTAAAACATCCACAAAAAGAAGATGAGAAGTCTTTACACTTTGTTGTTTTCTGGGAGCCAAATTATAACCATTACCAAACCTGTGAAGTGGACAGCTTAATGGCCTAAGGGCAGGACAATAGAGCAGCAGTGACAGTCAGCCTGGAATATCCCCCTTTTAATTTTTATCCCTGGAATAATAAATTGTCCTTTATTATGGCTTAATTGCAAAGTGGTTTGTCACTGTTTCATGGTCTCCATGATGCAGTTTTATCAGTGCAGGGTGTACCTTATACATCTGTAAGCACTCCTTTATCCATGAATGTGAGATGCTGTCAAATGTGTTTTCGTACTCTATGCCATATGTAGATTCCTCTCCTTTTTATAACTCTCCATTATGACATTATTTAGCAACAAGTGATCCTTTGTTCTATTTGACTTTATTTTGTTACTCTTTTATACTATTGCCATGATTAAGTTTTCTTCTAAATAACTATAAACTGTTTTGGCAGTAATTCCAGTGTATAGTTTATACATCGTCAGAAGGCAAGTTATTGCTCTATAGTTTTTAGAATAGCTTGCAGGATCACTTTTAATGAAGAGTATCATTTTTCCTGTTGTTAAACATGTTGGTGTCTGTTTGGGGTGCCATATAAGTAGTTCTTTCTCAGGGCTAAATCTTCATGTAAATATGTTAATAGTTTTAGCCAAATGTTAGATACTGCATCTGGGCCTGAGGTTTTCCATTTAGGAGCTTTTCTTAATTTTGTTTCAATTTTTATGGCTTTACTTCATCCCATTTCACATCGTTTACATTTGAACTTCTTACTGTTTCTTTAACTTCCTTTACCAATTCAGCATCTTTGTTATGCTCCAAAATCTATTTCTTCTTTTATGGTGGTGTTTATATTCTTTTTGCTTTGTTTTCCAATTCTCTTTAAAACTTTTTGGGTAATCGATGAATTGCTAATTTTGTACCTTTCCAAGTTTTTTTGTCTGTGCTGATTTCTTTAGTTTATTGTTTCCAACAGTGTATGATAGATCCTGTTCTGTTCTAATACGGCATGTTGCTTTTATCACGTATATCTTTCTAAGTATTTTGTTGATCTGTTTCCTCTTCGATACTCTCCTTATAGTGACACTTGTCTTAATTGCTTTATAGTTTTTCTCTAGTCGATACTTCCATGATGGCATCAATTCCTCCCCTTCCTTTCCCTTACGACCCTGTGTTTTTGTGGCAAGATTTTATCTGTTATTAATTTAGCTGCACAGTAATATATCCTATTTACTGCTGTTGTATCACATTAATTTCTGTTAATAGTCCTGATTACTGTGTTCTTTGTTTTATCAGACATAACATTTTGAGTTTTATTGACTTTCTGAAATCTATTTCTTTCATCGATCTTAATATGTCTATCCATCTCTATTAAATCAAGCAAATCTTCGCTTAAATCATTTTCCTCTAAACTGAGGGCACACTCTTTGTCCTTCTTTTCTGCCATATCAGGTATAATATGTGCCATCAAATCAGCATCTACAACTATTACATCATACACAGAAGAAGCCCTTCTATGGAACTGTATGGCTAATGCTCTGTGAATATGCAGATCGTATGAAATAACATCTATTAAATCCAGAATCCATGAAGAGAACATCCTGGTGATAGTCATGAATTACATAGGTGTTAACTCTACATCATGGTTTCAGACTGAAGACAGATGCCACACAGAGTCCTGAAGGATGATGTATGAAGTGATGTTTACTGGCACTCGTCTGTATGGCAATAGCAACAACCTAAAAAGATACCTACAGCAGAGTCTAATATTACAGACACAACAAGATAGAGTATATGCTGTTACACCTGAAGATACATTTCAGGAGCAAATATTACCGTATACCTTGTTAAGGTGTGCCAAATCAGTGTTACCAGCAATATATGCAATAAAAGTATTGACTATCACACCACCACTACCAGGACTACAACCTCCAAGTGATCGATCAGAATGATTTCTACCACATACTGTAGCAGACATTTGCCTGATGCATGTATATCACACGCCAGGACCATCTGTTTTCATATGATAAGTTCCTGACATCTGTCCAAGATGGAAAAGGGTTAAATCTTGTTTGATTCATCTGGTAAAAAGATATGAAATGAAAGTGCACATTTTAACCGCTGAATAGGGGTTACAGGATATGTTGCTAATAATTTTATGGAGTGTTCAGGATTTCACCTGATTTACATGACTAAAAAGATAATACCATTATAATGGTGCTGTTCCCAATGCAAAATAATGGAAAAGCAAGTAACAACAGTAAAGTAATCAGTAAGAAGCAGCACATTTAAATCAGATAGTCTAAGCCAATAGTTTCAATGCTGTAGCTGAGAGCAATAGTTTCTATTTCCATAAGCAGCAGTATAACCAAAGTACTAATTTGAAGTATGGCTGTGTATAATCAGTAGCTGAAATAATAGATTAATGTGGTGTCTGCCTACCTTTTAACAATAATGAACATCAGGAAGTCTAACCCAATGGATCCAGGAACAATCACTGTAGAGAAATATTTTCAGATAGTCTTATTAATAGTTTAAGGTGCAGTAACTGTAAAAAAAAATATTTAAAGTGCATTAATAGTACAGCAATCAGCAAGTGTATCAGAGAGCATAATCCAGTCTCTAGTGCAGTGCTGCAGAGAAGCAGATTTAAATGTCGTAACTAGAGATGAATCGGTAACAATTTGGAACAAGCAACAATGCAATGACACGCATGATCAAAAAGTCATATCACGAGTGCAGATATTAAGTTTGCACGTTTTCTATCTGACTCATGTCAGCAACAGTGCAAAGTTATCCAAAGTAGTATCAGCAACAAGTATCATTTTGTTTTATTTTATTCTATTTTATTTGAAATTCCTTTCCAGGGTAGAACACTGATCTCCATGGACCTTTTTCAGACTCAGCCCAGGAGTGGTAATAATATTATCTTAGGAAATAATAGTAATGTACAGCAATGCAACAGCAGGAAGGAGCAAAAGTGCAGTATTGCCTAAATGTAGTAATCGTGCACTTGGTAAGATAATAACATTAATTTCAAAGATGCAAGCAGATGAAATACTGTCAGCAATTGAATAAATTAATAAGCAGACAATTTCTACTGCATGTGATATGGCGATAGGAATACATTTCATAGATGTAACCTATTTAAGTGTAAGCAATCAAATGATGGATGAATAGAAAAGAATTCTCACTCTGTGCCATAGGCAATAGTATAGAAATGAATGGCGATAATTCATTTATTTAAGTACAATTGCTCAAAAAGAACCATATGGTTAAAGTGGTACATCTACAGGTGGTTAAAATTAAATTCCTTGAGTGAGGCTGCGGTGGTGCAGCGGTTAGCATTGTTTCCTCACAGCAAGAAGTTCTCTGATTCGATTCTCAGCTGGAGACCCTTCTGTGTGGAGTCTGCATGTCCTCCCTGTGGTCAAGTGACGCTTAAAGACATGCAGGTAGGTGCGTGCGTGAATGGGTGTGCCTTTGTTGAAGGTTGGGTTTTGGGCTGGCACCTTGGCACCATAAAAATCTACTGCCAATCATAACCAGACTGGCATTTCGCTGTGGCGACCCCTAACTGGGAAAAGCCAAAAGACATTACTAGTGTTCCCAGAGCATAAAATGCCAATAAAAAGAATGCAGGGGACTTTTTTCCATAGGAAACCCCTGCCAATAGAGTTTCTAAGTGTAAGCAAGCATTAATTCCTTTATTCTGAGAGTTCTCCTTTCTTCATATTAATGTGGTCTTGGAATTGGTATATAAAAGTTCAGAGAGTGGGGGAGGACACATCCCTCACATGGGGTATAGGGAGGTTACCACTCTCTTAAAAATGTTTACAGGTGCAGGTTTTGGTCTTTAGGTATTTCAGGCATTTGTGTTTGGAATGTGGTTTCTTCGCATCTTGTCAATCAGGTTTCATAGCTAATCCAATTACAATATATGTTCCCTTTGATACAAGCTTATTTGAGTGCAGTCAGTCAGATAAACAACAATATGAGTTTCCCCAGAACTTAGCCAAGAAAAAAGCATAGTAGTAAAAATAGGATACAGGTAACAAAGCAACAAACAGTAAATGTACCCAGCAATCACTAAGGCTAGTGAGTATGTGTCAGCAACCAATTGAATTCAAACTTAGCAATAAAATCAATTGCAATATCTCAGCTAAGCCAAGACAGGGAAGGCGGTGCAATTCACGTGCCCTATGAGAAGGATGTAGCAGTAGCTTTATGTGCTTTAGACTAGACTCTTGCTTACCCATATACCTTTGCACTCAAGAAAATATCTGAGATCTCAGGAGAAATGAAAAGAGATGGAGAAGCTTTGAGGCAAGTGCAGTAGAATAAGAACCTTAGGGTGTTAGTAATTAAAAGGGGACTGATATTAAATATATATACATATGTTGCACAAAACTATTTTAAGTACAATTGCTGAAAAAGAACCATAAAAAGGAAAGCCTCATATGTACAGTGGAAAAACAATAACTGTGAATAGCAAAATTGCAAACTGGAATGATTTTAAGCATTTTTATACTGTGTTGTTTGCAGGAAGGTTTCATTTCCTAGTGAGGGCTTTTAACCACACACCACCCCTCTCTCTCTTTCTGTATACAGATATATATATATATATATATATATATATATATATATATATATATATATATATATGGGAACCCTTTATAATCTCGAAATACTAAAATGTCAAATTTCAGTATCTCCAGACTATAAAGGTGAATGTTGAAAATAGCAAAAGTTCATAATCGCAAATTCGAATATCTCAAATTCGTGGTTATGGACGTACGCTACATTGTTTCCGAGTTTGTGTGTTGATGGTGCTGATAAGTTTGATATGTGTGTGAGGGACTGGAGAATGTGCGTCTGTGAGTTTGTTTTTGTTTCTTGTATGTGCGATCTCGGAGTTAGTATATATAAGTAGGGGGGTGCGGGGGGTGCAGGGGGGGTTACCCTCCAGCTTATGTGTGTATGAATTGTGTATGTGTCTAGTTTATATTGTGATGTGGATGTTTTGGTGTATGTGTGGTGTGGTGTTTGAGGTTTGTTCGGGATTTTGACTTTTGCGGTTTTGGGCTCGGGGATTTTGTAGTTTCAGTGTTTTGTGGATTCAGTTTCATGGTCTTGAGATACTGAAATGCGATGTTTCAGTATTTCAAGATTATGAAGTGAATCTATATATATATATATATATATATATATATATATATATATAGATATAGATATGCAAACACACAGACACACACACACACACACACACACACACACACACACACACACACACACAAATGACTAGTGCCAAAGCCACAGATTAACACTTAATACCAAGAAATGCATTATAATAACTTTTGCGAAAAAGTTTACCCAGGTTAATTACTCCAACAATGAGACACTCCTAAGAGTCGACATGGTAGTTTGGAATCTACTATACCTCTTTGCATCTTACTCTGTTTTACCATCACAATACTATCACCACCTCAAACTGTCTTACATTAACTCCAGGCTTACCACCTTCTCTTCTATTATACACATAAACTAATATTGTGCCATAATTGTACTACTGACCAGTCACATCTCCCCCATCCCTCCTTATCACAAACCACAGGGCAAAACACCTAACCACATTGTCAAAGCCGACCCTGAAGTCAAAACATTTCCAACCTTACCTTCAGCTGCACACATATCACAAGATCACATAATCTCTGTTTATACCTGATATTACATTCTAACACATAAATACCACGTTTATTATTGTTAAACCCACTATCACAGTTGACATGCTCCTCGTAACCTGCCTAGCTTCTTTAGTCTTAATTCTCAACCTCATTACAGCTATATCTTCGCATATCCCCACACACCAATACACATCAACAACCTCCTCTAACCCTCTCCCTAATCAACAACACAGCTTCTCATGTATCTCCTCCCAGCTTTTCCCTTATACCCTCCCATATTATTCAAGCCATTATTCAAGCCACAAACTGGCCTCCTCACCTCCTACAAAACCACACTTGACACCAATATCATCACCCAGGAATAAGAAACACTTCCCATGGTACTCCTTCCTCATTACCTACCTACTCATTATGTGGAGACACACATCCTAACCCTGGCCCACCTTCTAATCCTAACCAAAAGAGTAACCCCAAAAATGTAAACATACTTACACTGAACCTTGGAAGTATATGTAATAAAATAGGCCCATTGCATGCCTGGATTGATCAAAATAAACCTGACATACTAGCCCTTACTGAAACATGGCTACACCCCAATGTAAAAGACTCAGAATTAATACCTCCAAACTTTGCAATAACCAGAAGAGATAGAACTAAAAAGAAGGTGGGTAGCCCTTCTATATCCCTCTCTGCTCAACATCACACCCTACACCAGTAATACACCCATCTTTTCCAATGCTGAGGTACTAATCTCTTTTTAGAACCTCAACATATGAAAAAGAATTTGCATAAGGGTAATATATATCCCACCTAGTAACAATATACCAGTGTTGGAAAATATTTTATCCTGGACATCCCAAACAATAAACCTCGAAACAATAATCTTAGGAGATGTAAATATAGACTGGCAAACCATAGCTTCCAGCTCCCCCACAAATAGTATAAATCTGTATGTTTTTTCTCAGCTCATCAATACTCCAACAAGATACAGCAAAGATCTCACCTTCCAAACAACCCTAGACTGGATCCTAGTATCCCACCATGCCAATTACCCCTCTTCCGGTACACTGTCTGGCTGCCTCAGCGATCATCTGCCAGCATATTCCCTTAGAACAAACACCCAATAACTAAGAGTACACACTGTAAAATCAGTTAGGAACTCAACTAATTTTGGTCAGCATAAATTCAGCCATTTCCGACATGAAATAGACAGGACACCCCTTAAATATCTACCCCTTAATGATGCTGTACTACACTTTAATAACACCTTCCTTCACATACTTAATACCGTAGCTCCCATTCGTATGAAAAGAATCAAAAAGAACTCAGCTCATTGGCTGTCTAAGGAATGTAAACACCTGATGAAGCACCATGGCTCGCTAAGGAATGTAAACACCTGATGAAGCACCATGGCTCGCTAAGGAATGTAAACACAAAGCAAAGGGACCGAGCCTGGATAACCTGGAGACACAACAAAAATGAAGAAAATCATGTTCATTTCAAAACACTATGTAACAAAGTGACAAAACTAATCAACAGAGATAAGAAGTCATATTATTCCAAGCTTCAACTCCATCATAAAATTAACCCCAATAAATGTAGGTACTCCTTATCTTCTCTAGTTAACCCTGGAACAAATAGAGACCACATCCTATCACCTGATACCCCTCCATCACAAAGAGCCGAAAACCTTAACAAGCACTTCATAAAATTAATATCAGACCTACTTACTAACACCCCTAATGCTGGAACACCCCAGCCTTCAACCTATTGAGACACCAATCCCAGACCATCAATTATTTCTAACCTTGTCATTAATAACTCCCCTACTCAACAAAATGTCATACAAACCCCATTCTCACTTCAGCCCATACCTATTGGCACCATTAAGAAACTGCTACATAAACTAAAACCCTTCTCTACCTCAGCTGACAATCTTCCACCACACTACCTCAGACTGGCTGCTAATTCAATCACCTGCCCAGTCAGTATCCTTATAAATATCTCTTTATCTGAATCGGAGGTACCTACCATATGGAAACAATCTCACATCAACCCCATCCACAAAGGAGGGAACTCCTTTGATCTATCCAATTTCCATCCTATATCGATCTTGTCACCCATATCCAAAATTCTCAAGAGGGGTATCCATCAGCAGGTAATGCAGTATCTATTGCAAAAAAAATCTTTTAACCAAAACCCAACATGGCATTTGACCTAGCCACAGCACAGCTACAGCCCTATTATCTTTTACAGACACTGTGAACAAGGCCAGATATGCAGGATGCTATACAGCCTCAGTATTCCTTGATCTCTCCAAGGTCTTTGTCACAGTGTCTCACCCCTTACTATTAAACACACTGTCTAACATAGGCTTCTCACGTAACACAGTAAAATGGTTTCAGAGCTACCTCAAGGATCGTAAACAAGCAGTGAAATGGTCCAGTGAACTCTCACCCTTTCTCCACAACCCTACTGGAGTTCCTCAAGGCTCCATTCTAGGACCCCTAATCTTCAAAATTTTCACAAACAACCTTCACACTGCATCTCATCCTGGGACCCTCATTCAGTACGCTGATGATTCCACCATAATCTGTGCTGCTCAGTGACTACCAGAACAGCTTTCAGAAACTCAAAAGTCCTTTACTGCAGTCAAATCCTGGCTAAGAAATGCCCAGCTTTTTCTTAATCCAAAGAAGACAGAACTAGTACTCTTTCATCCCAATAACACCTCCCCTGTCATTGATTATTTTAACATCCTTGCATCTGACAACACTTTCATAGAAATAGTGCAGGAAACCAAACTTTTAGGAGTTATCATTGACAATAAACTTTCATTCGACCCCCATATACAGCAAAATATAAAGAAAACTCATCAAAAGCTGGGACTATTATATAGAAACAAACATTTCTTTACTGAAGCAACGAAAACTACCCTTGGAAAAACATGTTTTACTTCCCTCCCTTCTTTATGGTGTCCCTATCCTAACTAACTTACAAATTTCTACTATAAGCAAGATGTAAGAGTGCTACAACAAAGTTGCTAAGTTTGCCACAAACTCCAAATATCACACACACCACTGTAAACACTGCTAGAACTAAACTGGCTTGAACTTCACAACCAGCTTGCCTTTATTCAGCTATCCACATTGCACAACCTTATTTTCAAGCCTACTGCCTGCCCTTCACTGGCCAATCTAGTCACACCTTACACACCAAATCAATCCCTACGATCAGAAGACAAAAATCTCTTAGCTATCTCAAAACCCACAAGAAAACCAGGTCACTCTCTATATTCATACTGTGTCTCTATAATTTGGAATTCACTACCTCTAGCTACCAGGTCTATGCCTGGCCTAACCCAGTTCAAAGCCTCTTATAAAAATCATCTCAAAAAGACATGGCTCTGCTCCTGCATAAAGCGTGCCTGATGCTCAGCACTTCCTTTTTCTTCCACACTAGCCTCACCCTTCTCTTCTGTCACATTTCAATCCTTCACAGTCTGCAAGATCCTCAGGCTCTTCTAACTCCTTCTCTGTTTCTATACCAGATCCTTAGGCTACTGCTCAGGCTGTATTGATTCTATTCATTTTAACTCTCTCACTATCTTTCTGCATCACCAACTTTCTGTTTACTATTTTCCTAACTGAAACTAACATTCTATTTATATATTTATTTTTTTGGTTATGTACTATAGCAGTCAGTGTCACACATTGCTCTACCTACATACTGTTTTTTGGACACTACGTCATGTATAGTGAGAGTGACTGTTGTCTATAATGTTTTTAACTCTATAGAATTGTCAAGATGTGTAGTATATATATTATAACATTGTGTAACATAGTTTGTTCTTTCAACTTATTTTGTATTTCTAATGTGATTTGTACTGTATTGGGTTTTACTGTATTCTTTATTGTACTGTATGTGGAGCTTTTGCCCCCAGGCCTCTGCTGAAAATGGGTTTTGTAGACCCAGTCAGACCACCCCAGTAAACAAATGTCAAATAAATAAATGAAATTTGGAAACATATGTAAACAGTAATCTGGACTTTGACCAACATGTAGCCAAGGTAGTAAGAAAGTCATTCTACAACACTCAAATTATAAGTAAGGGCATGACATTCAGGTCCAAAGAAATTATAATACCACTTTACTCAGCCCTTATCAGACCCATCATTGAGTACAGTACCTCCTTTGGCCTTTACCTGACCAGGCATGTGCAACAGTTGGCATGCCCATAGAGGTTCCACAGCAAGAGTAGTAACACATAATTCTTTACAGATCACTATAAAGCCCTATCACTATACAAACTCTTTTACAGTTTACTGACAAGTGATCTATGCCTGGCATACAAGGCATCCTCAGATTCAGTCCTGATGGATCTTTTGCACAGCTGAAAAATTAATAGTGCCAGAAACACTAGATCCAAGGATTTAAACTTTGCTTGTGACATAAATAGAACATACTGGCAAGACAAATATGTGCCGCAAAGGATCCCCATACTCTGGAACAGACTCCCCATCCATGAGAACCAAAGTCCATCGCTAACCCTATTCAAACGTTATCTGGACCATTGGATTGGAAATCAAAAATTCACTCTTCAGTCTGGCCGCCCATGTCTCTCATAGGCTGGCAGTAAATATTTCCTGACTAACATACCCACCAACTAAACATTTATCGACCTCCTAACTAACATACCCTTCCAAACAGATGCCCACGTTACATGGGGACATAAGTGAGTTTGGTTGAGTGGCTAGGCTTATAAAGTCTCTGGTGGTCATTAGCTTGGTATAAACCTATTAAGCTATATGTATGCTAATGTCATACTCACTGTGCCTGGGGGGTAGGGTAAAAACACAGAAAAATGGCCTTTGAAATTACTTATATTTGCAATTGTACCTCTCTCAGTTATCATGGAGATCCAGGCAAGGCAGTATATATAATGTTTATTGCCAGATTCAATTAATGTGTACCTGTTAATGCGCTAACTGATATGAGGTGCCAAGATTGCATCCACCCATATCAATGTGCACAGACATGGATGCATAAATCGTAGACTTACTAGTCAGTCTATCACAGATGTGTACCATAAAAAGGAAATTTCTTATGGGTCAGATAGGTACATATGAAACATATATAAGCAAAACAAACTTCGGACTCACTACGACCAAATAATAAAAATGTAGAAAAATTTATTGAAGGTAAGCGCTTTCGGGTATCTCCTGATACGCTTCCTCAGACCATAAACATTAGAATGAAACCCTAAGGTTATATAGCCAGTACAGCATCATGATTCAGTATATCAATTAATCAATTTACAATCAATTAACAAATCTAAAAACCTTTCTATCATTTCATGAATGCAAAAGGCTGAATTCTTATCTATCTGAAAATGCCTTTGCTACCACTAGCATATTTTCACATTTATTAAAACAAAAAAGGGGCAGAAGGCAAAAAACATTCCTTCAATAAACAAATTATAATAATATGGAATATATCTATTATTTACATGAAAAAATATTTATCCTAAAATTTCCTAAAACACTAAATATTATTGATGAAAAATAATAAGTAAATATATACAAATACAGGTACTTTAGGGCATTAAAAGACAATTATAGTCAAATTTCATAACTTTGAGCCCTTTTAGCTGTCAACTAATATTGTATTATTTTATACACTATAGTCTATGAAAAATCTATGAAAAATCATGTTTAGTCTTTCCAGAATTCTTATAATTATAGACCAAAATGATTTGTAGAATTGCATATACATCTAAAATTATTTAAAAAACTATGCAGCTATTAAATTCTAAAATTCATAAAACTATAACATCCTATACGTAAATATGATAATGTGCAATAATTTATTATCAAAATCTGAACATCATACTCTATCAAACTATCTACGTGTATTAAGGTATGACCTAAGTGAAACATATGCGTTCAGGCCAGGAGAATAATGTCCCTTCAGTCTAAAAATCCATTTTAGCTCTTTTAATTCCAAGAGGTTCATATAATCACCACCTCTAGCATTTGGTTCTATAATTTGTAGTACCCTGAACACAAAAGAGTGATTAGGGAAAAATTGAACATGTTTAGCTAGGGCATTCAATTCATTTTTGTTCTTGATGTCATATTGGTGATTATAAATCCTATTTTTCAACTTCCTCTCGGTTAAGCCTATATAAAACGCTGAGCATTGTTCACAGGTAGCTAAGTAAATTAGGCCCGAACTGTCACATGTAGCTTGAAATCTAGGTTTAAATAAAAACGTCATCTCAGGATGTACAAACACTTGTTCTTTAGTGATGAACTTGCAATAATTACAATAGTTACAGGGATGAGTGCCCAATCTATTTCCTTGGGTTATTGTAACTACCTGGTCTATACCTGGCCTATCACATAAAAGTCTTTTTAGATTCTTATTATTTCTATATATGAAATGAGGAGTCTTACCTACCAACTGTTGTGTACTTTCATCAGTTATCAATACTTTCCAGTTATTACTGATGATTTTTCTAATATAAGGACTGTCATTAGTGTACGTTGTTACAAAACTTAATTTTTCAGATGAACCACTTATATTCTTTCTAGTATATACAAAAGAACGAGGCCTATATTGGACTGCTATATTAGGACCTCCTATATCACTTATAACTTGTGCTCTAATTGATTTCACTAGGTTAACATCATATCCCCTATCTACAAAAATTTTCTCCATTTTATCTGCCTCCATTCGCATGTCAAAATTATCTCCACAAATTTTAGAGAGCCTGGTAAATTGACTCTTAATAATACAATTAAACACATGGCATGGATGCATGCTGTCGAACCGTAAAATTGTATTCCTCCAGCATGCTTTTCTATGTAATGTAGAGGTCAATTTTCCTGCTCTAATATTTAGACAAACATCTAAGAAACTCACTGAATTGTGCGAAGTTTCAGCTGTAAATTTAAGAAAGGTGGTAGTAGTTTCTAGGTGTTCTTTAAACAGATTAAATTCTTCTATCGATCCATCCCATACAACTAAAATGTCGTCCACAAAACGTTTGTAGACCACAGCTTTACTAAATAAGGGATGAGTGAAAACATACTCCCTTTCCCACTGATACATCACTAGATTGGTGTATGTGTTAGCACAAGGGGTGCCCATAGCCACACCAGACTCCTGTAGATATAGGCACCCCTCAAATGAAAACACGTTGTTACATAACACTAAATCCAGCAATTGACAAATGAGAATTTCATTATTTCTATCTATGGAGGGAAAAATTTGCATCACTTCCCTTATAGCTTGTATGCCTTTGTCATTAGGAATGGAAGTAAACAAACTTTGCACATCCATAGTAATTAGTAAATGCTGTCCCTTAATTAGAACTTTGTCCATTGAGTTTAGATACTCTAAGAGTTGGTATGTATCCTTAAGGATGCTCGGAATCTCATTAACTAAAGGTCTTAGTGTATTTTCTAAATAAATGGAGATATTTTCAGTGGCCCACCTCTCACTAGATGCTATCGGTCGCAATGGAGGTGGAAGAACACCTTTATGCATTTTGGGTAGGCCTTTAATGACTGGAACTTGTGGGCAATCATTAAGAAAAAACTCATACAAA